>NC_090732.1:70030937-70330937 GCF_036898095.1 Palaemon carinicauda
AAGAATGACTGGCAATCTGTTCCTGATCATCAGTACCAGTTGGAGAATGACTGGTACTTTGCTCCTAATAATCAGTTTCAGCTGGAGAGTGATTGTTACTCTGCTCCTGATCCTCAGCACGAGCTGGAGAATGACTGGTACTGTGCTCCTGATCATTAACACCAGCTGGAGAAGGAATAGTACTCAACTCCCGATCCTCTGTGCCAGCTGGAGTATGACTGGTATTCTTCTCCTGATCATCAGCACCAGCTGGAGAATAACTGTGTCTGCTCCTGATCATCAGTACTACCTGGAGAATGACTGTGATTCTGCTCCTGATCATCAGCACCAGAAAGAGAATGAGTGGCAGTCTGCTCCTGATCATCAACACCAGATAGATAATGACTGGTAGTCTGGGCCTGATCATCAGTAACAGCGGGAAAATATCTAGCAGTCGGTTCCTGATCAACAGCACCAGTTGAAGAATGACTGGCAGTCTGCTCTTGATCATCAGCACAAGCTAGAGAATGACTGGTACTCAGCTTCTGATCATCACTATCAGCTGGAGAATGGCTGTTATTCTGCTCCTGATCCTCAGCACCATCTAGAGAATGAGTGGCAGTCTGCTCCTGATAATCAGCCCCAACTAGAGAATGACTGGCAGTCTGATCCTGACCATCAGTACCAGTTTGAGAGTATTTGGCAGTCCGCTACTGATCATCAACGCTAGTTTGTGAATGACTGGTAGTCTGCTCCTGATCATTAGCACAAGCTGTAGTATGACTGGCAGTCTGCATCTAATTGTAAGGACCAGCTGAGGAATGACTTGCAGTCTGATCCTGATCATCAGCACCAGGTGGAGAATAAATGCCAGTCTGCTCCTGATTATCAGCACCAGCTGGAGAATATTTGGCAGGCTGCTCCTGATCATCAGCACCAGCTGGAGAATAAATGCCAGTCTACTCCTGATTATCAGTACCAGCTGGAGAATATCTAGCAGGATGCTCCTGATCATCAACACCATGTGGAGAATAACTGGCAGTCGGCTCCAGATCATCAGGATCAGGTTGAAAATGACTTGCAGTCTGATCCTGATCATCATGCCAGCTGGAGGATGAGTGGCAGTCTATTCCTGATCATCAGTAACGGCTGGAGAATATCTGGCAGTCTGCTTTTGATCATCAGCGCCAGTTGGAGAATGACTGATACTCTGCTCCTGATCATCAGTATTAGCTGAAGAATGACTGGTAGTCTGCTCCTGATCATCCGCACAAGCTGGAGAATTACTGGGAGTTTTCTCCCGATCATCATCTCTAGCTGGAGAATAAGTAGCAGTATGTTCCTGATCATCAACACCTGCTAAAGAATGAGTGGCAGTCTGCTCTTGATCATCAGTATCAGTTGGAGAATATCTTGCAGTCTCCTCCTGATCATCAGCGCCAGTTGCAGAATAACTGACAGTCTGCTCCTGATCATCAGTACCAGCTCGAGGATATTTAGCAATTTGCCTCTGATCATCATAGCTAATTGGAGAATGTCTGGCAGTCTGCACCTGATCATTCGCACCAGCTGGAAAATAACTGGCAGTCGGCTCCTGATCATCAGCAACAGTTAGAGAATGACAGGCAGTCTACTTCTGATCATCAGGGCCAGCTGGAGAATGAGTGGCAGTCTGCTCCAGGTCATCAGCGCCAGTTGGAGAATGACTGGCACTCTGCTCATGATCATCAGCACAAGCTGGAGAATGACTGGCATTCTGATCCTGATCACAAGCACCAGCTGAAGAATGACCGGTACTCTGCTCCTGATGATCAGCTCCAGCTGGAGAATAACTGGCAGTCTGCTCCTGATCATCAGCACCAGCTGGGGAATAGCTGGGAGTCTGCTCATAATCATCATCACCAGCTTGAGAATAAGTGCCAGTCTTCTCCTGATCATCAATACCTCCTTGAGAAATACTGGAATTCTACTCCTGATCATCTGTACCAGCTCAAGAATACCTGGTAGTCTGCTCATGATCATCAGCCCCAGTTGGAGAACGAGTGTCAGTGTGCTCCTGATCATCAGCACCAGCTGGAGAATATCTGGCAGTCTGCTCCTGATCATCAGTGCCAGTTGGAGATTGACTAGCAGTCTGCTTCTGATCATCAGTACAAGCTGGAGAAGGATTGGTTCTCTTATCCTGATCATCAGCACCAGATGGAGAATAACTGCCAATCGGCTCCTGGTCATCAGCACCAGCTGGAGAATGAATGGGAGTCTACTCTTAATCATCGGCCCTAGCTGGAGAATGAACGGCAGTCTGCTCCTGATAATCCATACTAGCTAAAGAATGACTGGCGGTCGATTCCTGATTATCAGCACCAGATGGAGAATGACTGGAAGTCTGCGCCTGATTACCAGCACCAGCTGAAGAATATAAAATATAAGTATAAGTATAAACTATCATTGGCCACAAAGCAACCTTAGTTGGAAATATTCACAAGTGCCTTGCAATGTATCATGGTTTTGATTTAAAATTTTCAAGGCTCAGCGCCGCATATAGATAACTCAACAAACAATTTCATTCCATGATATTGTATTTAGTTTATGATTTGTCTAAATCACCAATCTGGATCCAATATATAATATATGATTAGATCATGAGGTAGGCCTGTGACAATGGGTCATAGTATATATATATACATTAAATAGATTATAATTTTATAGATCTAGGCCAGATTTAATTTAGTTTACAGTAAGCTAAACACATGAACATCACGGCTATCCCTATGTTGAAGTAGTCTGTTATTGATTGTTTCATAATGTATCTATTAAAATACTAAAACAATTAATTAATCCCTACTTCTGTCAAAAAAAAACGTGCTGCTTTTGCAAAGCCAACATTGACACACGTATGTGGCCTCTCCACAAACAAATGCCCATTACAACTGTAGCTATGGGCAATTTTCAACTGTTTGTCACCCTAGCAACCAGGTCATTTGGGAAATCACATGAACGACTTGCAGAGTGTCCGTGTTCCTGTAAATTTCATGAATGTCAACTCGTATTCTATCTACCTCATATATACATGCATGTATTCAATACGTTGCCTATTACAAGCTAAAATAAAAAGGAAAACTTCAGTTGGAAATACAAACACCGTGTTGACTATGATGCAGGACATCTACTCCTTCGACAGTCAATGAATCCTTTATCACAAATTTAGAATTACCTATCACCAACTCGCATGACAGTTTCAAACGAGGTAACTTCTTCACCTCCTATTCCCTTCAAAATAACCGAGTCTCCTGTGAGAGACTGTTCCACCATCGGGTGTACTCCACACTATGGTTACAACTTCTGTTGCGCAATATCTTGATCAGGGTTCGCTCACTCCAGTCTATTGATGCTAATATACCTTCATAAATATATGGTTTAAAGGTATCCATGCTTTTTGGGTTTGTCCTGTTCATCATGTAAGCATTGGCTGGCTTATTTTCCTCTTCGACTTTTCCCGATTGTTTCTTCATCTTTGCATTCTGTGAAATTGAACTATCCTTAATCACTTGGGCGACTACTTTTAGTTAATTCGACCCTCATTCCCTACTGATATGGCCTCTCTTGCCTCACTTAGAAATGACAATATTAACCTTTTGCACGTCTTTCCTGATACTTGAAGGAGGATGATTCGACAACTGTTACTGTGGTACTATCACATTCTGCTTAGGAACAGTTCCAGTGCTACTTCCGCTGTAATTGTTGAACTTGTTCAAGTATTATTACTGAACTGGCTTCCATGGTTCAATAAATCTTTGACACTTGGTTAGAACAACGGTTGAAACTTCATATCAGAGAAGGGTTTATGACATAATATCATAATCTTCACTCAGTGAACCATCTTTATCAAGTTTCTTCACCTCTCTCTCTCTCAAGTACGTTCGAATATGTTCAGGAATTCCTCGTAGATACTGTTCTAGTATTTTCAATTTTTCTAAATCAGCCATCTCCCTCAGGTTAGCAGCCTCAGTCCATCTCTTAAAACATCGTTGTATCTTATAGGCGTAATCCAGGAAAGTAATTTTCTCGTCCTTTCTCAAACTTCTGAATCTTTCATTTTAATATCCAGGGGTCATCAGATACACTTGCAGCACGCTCCTCTTTACTTCTTGATACTCCTTTCTCTGGTCCTGAGGTAAGAATGAATAAGCACTGCGGCCCTTCCCAATTAATACACTCTGAGGCAATAACACAGACCATTTATATTCTGGCCATTTCCTCATCAATGCAACCGTTTCAAAATGATGGAAGAGGTCATCTGGAGCCTCTTCTGTGAACCTTGGAATTAAACTCTGGCTATCCGACACATTAAACACTGGATCGTGCATAGCAGGGGTCGCCTCTGTCTGCGTTGCCTACTTTGCACGAGCATTCAACAGGTCCAACTCCCGTGCATGTCGTGTAGTCTCTTTTGCCTCTTCCCTCTCCTTTTCTTCTCGTTCCTTCTCTTTTTCTTCTCGTTTTCTTTCTTTTTCTTCTCGTTCTCTTTCTTTTTCTTCCATCCTCCTCACATGTCTTGGAATCTCTCGGGCTTCTTCTTGCTATCTTGCTTCCATTTCTTTTGCACATCGTGTTTCATCTCTCTTTTTTCTTCTCGCCTTGCTTCCATATCTTCCCATCTTCTCTCACTTTCTTCTCGTTCTGCCATCACCTTCAACTTAATCAAATTCTCCTCCGCTGCAATTCGTCGAATCTCAGCCTCTACATCGCTATCTGCTTTCATGCCTTCAGTTTGTGGGTCAACTGGTCCTTGCTTCGCTAAAAACATTTCCTCAGCCTCCACCAACAGTTCACAAGCTGCTACAATATTTTCGTAGGACAACTTTCCCGAATTCATCAACGCTTCAAAGGCTAGACACTTCATTTGGGCTTTAATCATTCCACTCATAGCATGGCCACCACATGACATCAAAATAAAGAGCCACTGAGCTTTAGTTACATTAGCTTATGACAATTCCTGAACATTTGAGTTATTCAAAAACTCTTGTACATTAAACTGTACCATCTTGTAATTTAACAAATAATTTCATACCTCTCCCAAAAATATATCCTAACAATACACAAAATTTTATCAAAACTGAATTGCTCAAAACCTTTAATCAAAACACTGCCCTGTTATTACCAATATTTAAAACAGACTAGCTCGATCCCAAGGGCCTGAGCACCAAAAATATATTATACAATGGTCCCATGTCTGGGAACTAAACATATAATATATATATATTACGACTGGCAAGCTATACAACCTGTCGAGTTCAAAACTCACCTGTTCGTTTTTACATTAAATCTGTTACACTTAAAAATATTAACATTTAAGCTCTGAGACAGTTATATAACTCCCAGACAGCAATATACAAAACACTTAGTATTCACAGGTCTCTTTAGTACACTCAAAACAACATTGGGTAATTATTATCAAGAACTATTTAAAACCACTTCTTACAACAATTCTTTAACTGGGGTATGAGGGAATACTAATTTAAACATTGGGGATTAGAATAAAGCACTCTTTACAAAAATAAATATATTCTATATTAATTACAACAGTTTGAAAGAATTTACATAAAAACTAAAATAAATCACTTGAAATATTAAGTGTGAACAAAACTTAGATTAAGACAATAATGTTACGATTTAAAAATTATATAATCACTTGACTTGAAATATTAAATCTGAATAAACCTTAGGCTAAGACAAGAGAAATAATACTTATGAAATTTATATAATCACTTGTTTCACATGAAATTAAATCTGAATACAATATTTAAGTTTGATACTTAATGAAAATAGATAACCAGATAACGATACAAATGCCTTTGACCTTACTACAGGGCCAGTTACACAAAGTTACACAATGCTAACGCTCACCTCAAAACAATACATTTAAGATCACCATTGACTTCTTTTGATAAGTTTCAACACAAGAATTACATTGGGGCACAGAATCATTTTGGTGAGGAGACACTATATTACCTTGGAGAGAGAGTGAGGGAGGCACTTTGGCTCTCTCACAGGACAGTTCTACTGCTGCCCTGCTGCCATAGAGCTCTGGGGCGTCTATTTAAGGTTTAGTTACTTCCAGAACATTCCAGGCCCGAGATCTGGAAGCCTGGAGGTTGGCCTAAGGGCGTAAGGTTGCCAAAAATAACTCTCAAATGCGTACCGATACAACGCAAGACGGCTCTCTCACTAGGATTTTCAGGAATCTTCCAAAGCACCTGGCAAACAAAAGAATTGCGTATTTTCTCTAAAAAATGACTCAATACATCATAATAATATAAAAGAACATTACATAAGCCCTTCTTCTTATCTCGTATGGTCACATAACACTCTCAAACAGGTTACGAAAGACTTCGTAATAAAAAACCGTGAAATAAAAAGTTAATCCTTAAAAATAACATAAATTTACATATAGTGACTTGAATGAAGAATACAATGAAATTAACGACGAAAGTCTTGTAATTTGCATACAAATCTTAACTCTACACGAGAGGAACTCATCTTAAGAGCTGGCTAACCTCTTCAATGCATATATGAAAACATAAGTAAAATACATGAATAAACTACTGTATTTACTCTACACTAGACCAGCTTTGTATGAATATACATATATAACGGATTTGATATGGCCATGTCGTCCTAATGGAAGGTTCCTTTAGGCATTTTTCTAAAGGATATTTAGCTACAGTGATACTCCCAGAGAATTGACCACAGGTCTCCAGAATTCTAACTCCTGGCGCGAAAATCCTTGAAATAACTCTTAAGGATATTGCATAATATCAAGGGACATATTTCTTGATACGACACACGGTAATCTTCACCCAGAAATAGAGTTTTCACTTTCAGGGGGAAGAGTGGCGAAATTGAAGGGGAGCCGTTATCAAGGTTACCAGGTGGATCCCCTCCCAATACTATTACGGCGTAACTATTCCTTATTTCAATTAAGCATGGATAGCCCCAGATAGAGTAGTTTTGAGTAGGGATTTGTTACATATATGTATACTCCTTTTTAGAAAGGAGGGCGGGTCCATCAGGACAACATGGCCATATCACCCAAAAATAGATTTTTCGCTTTGCTCAAAATCCGTTTTTTTGGGCTCAGCCATGTCGTCCTGATGGAAGTTTACCAGAGAATTACTTGAAAGTACTATATCTGTGGGTATGTATAAGTGCCTTTACCTTGACTCAGATTCTTATATGGTCACCCAGACCGTTATTCGTCATATCCACTAAATTTGGAACTAACTTAGGGCTTCCTGTCCCCTGCAGGGAACATGCCAATACTGACTATAGAAGCGTCATGATTGTATTCGTGGGAACCGGTTGGAATTTAGTTATTACCAGTTTGTTCACACATAAGAATATATTCAAATATTTTGATCTTAGGAAAATAAAAGACTTTGGCTAGTTTTATTCAAATACTAGTAGGGTGAATAAGATGCAAATACATTTTATGTATTTATTTGTATAGACAAAAATAAATACAACAACGAATCCTTTTACATAACCAACATTTTTAAAGTAAATATATATTTATAATCTGTAAGGGAAGAAATATATATTAGTATGTCACAGTTGTCACTCAAAAAATGTGAAATTATAAGATTGATTTCACTTAAATGTTGGATATGTTTAAACACTGTGTACGAATGTTCACACGGCACTGGTGTTATTGGTTACATTCTACACCTATAAAGAGCAGTCCAAGGATCACCATAGTGATGCTCAATAAAAGGTATTACACTCAAAGGTGCTAACACCTGTTCACCCTTTTTCACTGTCAAGTCCCAGACAGTTCACTGTTCATCGCAGCACTAGACGACAGGTTTTATAACACTACCTGCGCCACCACAAAGTGTTTTATTTCCTGCACTTGCTTCGCATAATGTTTATAAAAGACTCTAGAGGATTTCCAACCTGTATATGAGCGGAGTCTATCAAAGTCCATATGCTGAAAGAAGTTCAGCGAGGAAGCAATTTTTCTCGGATCGTGACCTGCGGGTGTACTGTCAGGATCCGCTCTGCGAATAAAGTAGGTGAGCTTCGCCCTCAGTTGTTTTAGGGATAAGTTTGATCCTGAGGTTTCGCCCATGAAGAGTTGTCCTCCCTTGAAGTCTGAAGTTCTTCGAATATAGACCTTAAGGCACTCTACTGGACATAGACATCTTCCTTCAGAGGGCAGATTCTCCAAGGACCCCAACTTTTGGAAGGTAGTTCGTTTTTGGCGAGAAAGGTAGGATCGGGAAAAAGATTTCGTTCTCCCTCTTCTGTGAACTGAATATGGCCCTCGTCTCTAGATATGGCCACTATTTCACTAACTCTAGCCCCTGAGGCTAAAGCGAACAAGAATATCACTTTCTGTGTTAGATCCTTTAGGGAGCAATCTTTATTGTTCAAGTTCGAAGCGTAGTGCAAGACTTGGTCCAAAGACCATGATATGGGCTTCGGAGGGGCTGCTTGTTTTAGTCTAGCGCATACTTTCGGAATCTTATTGAAGATTTTGTTCGACAGGTGGAAGCCGAGCCTTGCTCGTAAAGGTGGATGAAGAAGGACAGGCAGAAGTCTATCGAGATTTCTGTCGGCTTGTTTGCTTTGACAAAGTAGACCCACTTCTTCCAAGATGATTCATATTGTCTTCTGGTTGACTTTGACTTGTATTCTTCTATAAAGTCGATGTTGTCTTTTGAGATCCCAAACCTCTTCTTGGGTACTAAGGTGAGAAAATCATGAGATGTAGGTTTTGGGTTCTCAATGATGAACCGTAGACAGTCGACTTCTGAACCAGATGGGATAGAACTGGGTTTGGTAGAAGAAATAGCCTCAGCCTCAGTTCTATCACTAGAGGGAACCAATTGCTCTTGGGCCATTTGGGGGCCACCACTGCTGCTGTCCCCTTGAAGGATCTCAGCTTTTTTAGGACATTCAGCAGATTTGTTGGCGGGAACAGATAGACATGATCCCATCTGTTCCAATCGAGGGACATGGCATCCATCGCATCTGCCCGAGGGTCCTCGTATGGGGCTACGTATCGAGGTAGTTTCCTGTTGTCGCTCGTTGCGAAGAGGTCGATCTGCAGTTCTGGGACTTTTTCCAAAATGAAGGAAAATGATTCTGCATCTAGGGACCATTCTGACTATCGGCTTTCGCCTGGATAGAGCATCTGCCGTCACATTGCGGAACCCTTGTAGGTGAACTGCTGATAAGGGCCATGATTTCTTCCTTGCCAAGCGAAAGATGGCCAACATCACGTGGTTGATGTTGGGCGATCTTGAGCCTTGCCGGTTCAGACATTTCACTATCATTTCGCTGTCCAAGACCAGCTTGACATGGGCTGATCTGTGAGGGGATAGTTTCTTCAACGTCAGGAGGACTGCCATGGCCTCCAGAATGTTGATGTGAAAGGTCTTGAACTGGTGTGACCAGGTCCCTTGAACTTTCCTTTGATGGGAATGACCTCCCCATCCTTCCGGTGAGGCATCCATGTGGATGACTACTGAAGGTTGAGGTGGTTGTAAGGGAATAGTCCTTGCTAGGCTCGACCTTCGACCATGGCCTCAGAAGTGATAGCAGTAATATGGGTGTCGGTCTCTGTTGATCTCTTCGAGCGTTTGATGCGTATCTTCTCCAGACTCCTGATACATCCTTTAGTTGTGCTCTTAGCACTGGGTCTGTTACTGCTGCAAACTGGAGAGAGCCCAGTACTCTTATTGCATGGATGACCCGGAGGGTTTGTTACCCTGACCACATCCTCCTCTACCTCTTGAGGGGTTTCTTGAGGAGCCTCGTCTAGATCCTCTACCTTTTGGGCGAAAAGTAGTGGTGTGCCTCTCAAAGCCTCGGTTAAAGGCTGGTGACTGGGTTACCAACTGTTGAGGCACCATCTGGAAAGGGGTTTGCGGCTGAGCAACCATTTGGGGCACTGTGGTCATGGTAACCGTGGGATGTTGCGCAAGTCTATGAGGCAGTCATGGCTTCGTTGTCTTCCTGTTCTTAGGTTGGGGACCAGTGTCAGAGGAATATTTCCTTTTGGAGGACATGCCCCACTTTTGGAAAAGGTTCCTATTCTCCGTGGCGGCTTTAGCAACCACCTCTTGGACTGCTTCCTTTGGGAGGAGGTCCTTGCCCCAGATGCAGGAAGTAATCAACTTCCTGGGCTCGTGCTTGACCATTGCGTTAGCAAACACAAACTCTCTACAGGCCCTCCTAGCCTTCACAAAAGCATACATGTCCTTGAGTAGTGTAGCCATGTGCATCTTGGCTAGGACTGTGTACATGTCTGGGGTGCTTGAGAAGCCCGCACACATCTCCATGCAGCTCTGGAGAGACAGAGAGGCGGCTAGTCTCTCTTTTTTCTCCTGTTCTCTTCTCAGAAGAAAGTCTGACAGCTTCGGAAGGTTCCCGTTGAACTGCTGTCCTGCGATATCTGCATCTAGCTTTGCGACCGAGAAGGTTAGATGGACCTCGTTCCAGGGCTAGAAACAATGGTCTACACTCCTCTAGCGTAGGGCATGGTTTGCCCGCATGAACTGCCTTTAGCACACAGTGGAGAGCTTTTGACGTGAAGGGAAAAGCTCTGAAGGATGGAGCAAGGAAGGTAGGATGCTTCTTGCTCAACGCAGAAATCTTGGAGTTCGTATAACCTACCTTCTTCAGGCTACTTGTCAAGAGAGCCTGTGCCTTTTCATGGTCAAAGACCATGACCTCCTTAGGTTCTGTTTCTTCTTTAGACGCAGGTTCGTTCTTCAGCCTGATGAAGCACTCCGGGTAAGCCGCAAGGTTCGGCCAGAATTGGAGATCGTCAAGGGGTATGGCCCCCATCTCCTCCGAGAAGTAGAGTTTCCCATTCATCATGGGCATGAACTCCGCATACCTCCAGGGGTTGGTTTCGGAGCATTGAGGCAAGACAGAGACTCTGGGCCGCTTATAGGAGCCATGAGAAGCGACTGCACGGTGTGCTTCCCTGACTTCCTTCCCCATCTCTATCTGTTCCTTGCGGAGAGTATCCATCATCTGCTGGATCTGGGCCATGAACGCTTGGCCCGTGGGTAACAGCGGGTCTGGTTGAGGGGTTGGGGCCGAAGAGGTTGACGGCGCAGGTTGAAATGCCGTCACAGACAGTAGAGGGTCTTCCCTCTCTGTTGAACCGGATTCTTCATCCTTCTCGGGGGGCTGGGCCACCTCTTTTTCAGGGTCTTCTTGAAGGAGATCCTTTTCGGTGTCCGAGGACACCTCTGACATCCTTTCCTGATGGATGTCCATGCCTTCTAGAGCCCTATTGATGTCGGCCTCTATCGCCAGTTGTATGCAGGGAGGCTTGGGCCGTACCTGAGGCATGACCGCATCAGATGTTGCCTTAGGGAACAGCAGGCTTCTAATGGTGTCGCTTGGTAGGTAAGGTACCGGAGAATTCTTCTGGAACCCTCTTACCCACTTCCAAAGCATTTCCCTCACAGCATCCCTCGACTCTGTTGTCTTGGGATCGCCGAAACCCTCGGTCATCAAGGCCACCCCGCGCGTTGCAACCCTTCGGGTCCCAGTATCTCAGGGTTTCAGTTGTGATGGAGCAGGTGCATGAAACCTGCACATGTTGTGGCCACAAAAGTTCTTACTTTTGTGGTTGCAGTACATGACTGCACACTTCACCTTGAGCTCCTCCTGTAAGGAAAGAAAGATTTAAATGAGTATGGGGTAATTCATCACACTGATAAATCAATCACATGCATTAATAATAGATCTTACTATTATAATTTTAGCTTAGGATAGTAAGCTAGAAAAGAAATAGGAAAGACACATATCTGTGTTTCCTGTCCAGGCAATTGCTGTGACCTCCCTAAATATTAATATTTTAGATTTCCTTTTTAGGAAAATATAGGGTGGAATAGCTCTATAACATAGAGCTGGAGTCAGTGTATACTAGCACTAACTCCCCCACAAGTGCAATATTAATACTGTAGGGTAAAGATATTTATGTTCTGATGATCTAGGATACATCAGGATATTGAAGGAATACTTCACTTCAACATTATTTAGCGGTCTCAACAATGGACTTTGAAAGGATACACAGAATATGTTGGAAATCATACTACTGTATACTATATACTGTACTTTTCTAATTGCTGTATCTGCTATACTGCAGGAATACTGGCTACTGTATAGTCTTATACTGTAGTTCTGCCGGCATACTACCGGCTAGGCTAGTACCTGACGGAACTAGCCGACAGAGAGAAAGAAAGCATGGAGAGAAGGGCTACCGTATTATTATAGTTTAGTAAAATAATTAGGGTTGTAGGGACTACTGTCTCTACTGCCTTCTTTCCAAAATGAGGATTCAAATGGAAGGGGAAAGAATGTATAAATTATAGCTTCCATCCAGCCACAACTGCCGGTTCCAGGGTTTGTGGATGGCAGTCCAAGAGAGGACTGAAGAATACTCAAAGTTGTATAGGGTCTCCCATCGACAAGCGGGGAGATTGTAGAATACCGGTCACAGAAGTTGTGACGGCTAGGCCGTCACTAAAGGACAGAAGGGGAAGGGAAAGGGTCTTATATTTTGCATAGAAAGAAGGCGGCAAGTATGCCTCCTACTGTTGGCAGCAAAACAAGGAAACATAGTGTCCTATGCCAGCGCCGTCTTGGGCAGCAGAAGAATAACGATTCCTCAGCCTAAGACATTGCCGGATATGATACATGTCTTCTAGACCACAAGGGAGAAGGTGGCAGCAATGTACTACCACTTTTGGTTGTGGACTAGGGAAGCCGGGCTTCGTATGTCGGCAACTGTGAAACCGGCAGGGGATGACTAATCCCCCATAGGTAAAGTTGCCGACAACAAGACTGAATACTCTGAGTTACTGTCGTATTTCAAAGCCAGGATACTCACCAGCAAAGAGGATAGACAAAAACCCTACCTCGGTCAAGCTGGAGTATACTACTCTATGGCAAGACCAAAGATAGGGTTGCCACCTAATGGCAGCACTCAGAGGGAAGGAAGGGTTTATCCTTAAATCTCTAAAAGAGATGAGTATCGATTTAGGATAGTAATTCTAGATGTACTATCTCCAACTGAATTAATAAAACGATACAAGATGATAAACAGGGATAACGTTACTAAAGTATACTAAAACACGTTAGGCTAGCCTAATTCGAGTCGGGATCTTGGCTACGCTATATCACCGAGGCCCTAGACTATACTATCGAAACGTTTTAACAGAAAAGGAAATATTACATGTGTAAACTTATCTTCATTAGTATAATTTGCATAAATAGCTAGAATTCATTATAGCTAAATACCGGGGACGTCGTACCACTAACTAAATAAAGCATTTTATGGCGTACGACAGCGGTCCAAAATGGCCGCCTCCAGTCATGGCTCTGCTTAAATAAACACATCTAAATTATGCTAATTTAACTGTGAGAAGGGAGCCAAAAATTATACACAGGAAAGATTAAATACTTTCCAGAGGATGAAGATGCTGAAGATTGCATGGTAATAATCCTTGAAATAGTAACAAAACCGAGAGCAGTTGGGAGATACACCGTGCTTAATTCGCTACTACAAAAGGAATAGTTACGTCGTAGTAGTACTGGGAGGATATCCACCGGGTAACCTTGATTGCAGCTCCCCTTCAATTTCACCATTCTTCCCCTCAAAGTGAAAACTCTATTCGGGGTGAAGATTGCCATGTGTCGTATCAAGAAATATGTCCCCTGATATTATGCCATATCCTTAAGAGTTATTTTAAGGACACTTGCACCAGGAGTTAGAATTCTGGAGACCTATGGTCATATCTCTGGGAGTATCACTGTAGCCAAATATCCCTTACAAAACTGCGTAAAGGAACCTTCCATCAGGACGACATGGCTGATCCCAAATATATATATATATATATATATATATATATATATATATATATATATATATATATATATATATATATATATGATTAAATATATTTGCAGGGACACGGAAATAATTGAACAGCCAGCTGACCTCACAACACTAACCTATAAATACGTAGACCAAGCCCTGTCTTTCATCGATAATGCAACTGCCCGGAAAAATCCCTTTTTCCTCTATCTTCCTTTCCATCAGGTAGGCATACAACGTGTATTTAACTGATGTATTTTTTTATGATATCAATGGTGTACAATAGAATCTAAAGACAATAAATTTCCAGTTTCCCCAAATATAAAATAATATTTGTTATTCCTGTCCTGATCATTCAGTCATATTTCATAATAGTGCAAAAATTGAGAAAAATACTTTCTTACCTTAATTGTCCTTCAGGTTCATCATCCTCAGTTTGCTTCAAAGAAATTTTACAATAAAAGTCTCCGAGGAAGTATTGGCGATGCCCTTCTAGAACTCGACTGGGCTGTGGAAGAAATAGTGACTCATCTTAATAATTTGGGTCATCTTTCTTCAACTTTAATATGGTTTAGTTCTGACAACGGGTGAGATGCAGTTAATGGTGTGTTTTATTTCTAATATACGGTTGAGAAAGGCATTTTTTTTTTTTTTTTTTTTTTTTTGATTGATGTGATTCTAGATGAAAATATCAGGTTTTTCATCACATACCGATGATACCGTTTCCGGCCTGGATAGTTAGGTCTCAAATTCTCCTTTCACTCTAATGGTAACTAAGTATCTAGGATCCTTTCCATTTGATATTTGAGACATCACACAAACAACGTATGATATATTTTTGTGACAGAAGTATTTAGAGACGATCTGAATGGGAAGAATTGTGTAATTTTGTGGGATCTTAGTTATGACGATTAACCTTGAAGAAATAATTGAAAAACGCATAATATAACTTAAGAATAATGTTTTTAGAGAAGAATAAGTTATCAGTTAATTGAAGTTAATTCAATACCGTTGTTTAATGTTTAATGTTCTAAACAAAAAACAGTTCTGGCTGAAAATGAAATTTGCCCTTTATTTTCAATTATAGATAAACCATTTCCTTTTAGATTAATTATTTATTGGTATTTCAGGTCAAGATCACATAAAATATATAATTTCGCGTCTTTGAAATTAAACTCTAACGAAAGCAGATGATTTACATTTAAACAAACCTCATGATAATTCGTGATAACGTAATATCTTATTATTTTCATTTTTGTTATTATTATTATTATCATTATTATTATTATAATAATAATAATAATAATGATAATAATAATAATAATGATAATAATGATGATGATTATTATTATTATTATTATTATTATTATTATTATTATTATTATTATTATTATTATTATTATTATTATTATTATTATTAGTCCAGCTACAAGCCTAGTTGGAAACACAAAAGGGAAAGTAGGCCAGTGAGAATAAAAAATAAGGGCATAAACAATATATAAATAATAGAAAAAGTATAAAATATTTTAAGATCAGTAACAACCTTAAAATAGATCAGACATATGTAACTATAAAACGAGACTTATGTCTTCCTGCTAAACAGAAAAGCATTCACAGAAAGTTTCAACTGCCTGATTAAGATTAGTCCACAATCTGGTCACAGCTGGAATAAAACTTCCAGAATACTGTGTAGTGTTGAGCCTTATGATAGAGAAAGAAAGATTATTATAATTAACTGCATACTTAATATTGCGTACATGATGGTAGACTACAGTCAGGGAAGAACATTCCACAGTCTCATCACAACTAGAAATAAACTTCCAGTATACTGTGCAATGATAAGTGAGTCTTATGATAGAGAATGGAAGACTATTATAATTAACAAAATACCTATTACTACGTACAGGAAGGTACAGTTTGGGGAAAATTGAATGCAAAGTATGGTCAGAATTCTGAAAAAAAAACTTATGCAATATGCACAAAGACCTAACTGAACGACGGTGCCAGATATTAATATCCAGATAAAGAATAAGAAATTTAAGAGGCATTAAGTTTCTATCCATCAAATTAAGATGATTGTAAGCAGCTGAAGAGCAAATAGACGGACAATATCCGAAACAAGAATTAATTAAAAAATAAAATCCAAAGGAAAGACTAATCGCTGAAAACTTAAGACTTTCTTGATATACAATTTTAGAGTAATTAAAGAAGAAACTGAACGAATGTGTTTCTCAAAAGTAGATTTGTAACCAAGAATCACACATAGAATTTTGATTAAGTTGTTACCTAAATAGTTAAAGAGACATTATCAATTTAAAGTTCTGGACGTTGAAGAGCCACTGTCCTCAAACCTACTTATAATCATACTTTGAGTTTTGTTTGGTTCAACTTCATGCCCTATAATTTGTACAATGCACTACTTTTAGCTAGATCTCTATTAAGGGGTTTTGTATCCCTAGATCTATTAGAGATGAAATTTTTGCAAAGAGAATAGCACAATCTGCTCATGTAACAAGCTTGTTTTATAGGCCAAACCTTATATGCGTATATAGCAAGAGAAGTAACGGGTCCAGAACACTAGGCTACCTTGAGGAACACCAGATATTACCTTTCTCTGGTCACTATGGTGTCCATCAACAACCATTTTCTACAATTTAATACTTAAAGATTCAATAATGATTTTAAGAATATCCCCACCTCTTCCCATCTCTTTAAGTTTAAAGACAAAACCCTAAAATCAAGGCCAGTCATACCAACCTCCTGACCACGATCAAGAGATTTCTGTACAGCATTGGAGATTGCATGAAGGGCATCACATGTTCCAAGGCCTTTGAGAAAGTGAAATTGGAAACTAGGGAAAAGTGTATTACCTTTAGCATAGCTTAATAGACGTTTAGTCGAAAGACTTTCAAAAACCTTAGATTATATGGGAGTTATGGAAATGGGCAGTAATCAGTAAGGCTAGAGGTACCACAAAAACATTTAACCAATGGAGTAACATTACCTATTCTCCAACAAGTGCAAAGAGTAATGTATCTAGTCTTACGGTACTCCTTAAGTCATAAACGTTTGTGTGAAAAACTACAAATAATTTCTTTTATGTAAGTAAAATCAATAAAACTTTATAAAATGCCTATCATAGAAATATGTTTTACGAAACTATCTAGTTCTGAGCATAAAAAAAAATAAATTCATATTTCTTAAATAATTTTGTCCTGAATAGAAAATATTATAATCTTTCATCCTAAGACCAAGTTTAACACGCCATGAAAGAGGTGGGTGTGCCGGTATGTTACGGTGCGGCAAAGGCACTACCTGGGAGGGAGGCGTTCGAGTGCCAACATTCGTTCACTGGCCGGATTATGTCAAACCAGGTAAGTCAGTGCTTAGCTGCTCTCGCAGGTTCCTTAAGGAATGATGATTCTTGTAAACCATGACTGATATCCTGGACTACAATATGTTTGATCGTTTCAAAGATAACACAAAATTCTTGTTGACTGAAAAAAACTTTTTTATTTTCAAATAATGTTAGATTAGCTGCCTAAATAGATTTTACTTAATCTTTTTCTAATCTTTTAAATGTTTTTACGTTTTTTACTGTTTAACTTCTGTGGCATTTTAACAAAAGCTCTCTTATTACCCAATTATCTTTTAACTATGGAGGATTAAGAATCTTTTATTAAAGGAAAGACAAGTGCCTTGGCTTCAACTTTTGACGTACTTCCAACCATCACGAAAATTGCAGGAATTGACACATCTCACCTTATTCTAGATGGCATCGATATTTCTTCTCTTTTGTGGGATCCTGAAGCAAAAGTAAGTATTTTCTTGTCGTTGATTTGTTAATGATGGCACCTATTCTAAAAAAGCATTACTTTTGTCAACATGTGTTTGTTGGTTTTTCGAGAATAATAAATCAACATCTATATATTGCATTATTTTTCTTTGATAGTGCAATCTGTTTGTAACTAGTGACCTATATATTCCATATATCTGAGTGCACTATTCCTTGACAAAAATTATAAGCTTCAAATTTTATATTTCAAGTTCTTTAGCAATAATGTTTTGTTATCTGTTTTATTAAGATACTAACGAAATGAGAAGGATATTGTGGCTAAAGGCAAAAAGTAAAAAAAAAAAGATAGAAAAACGGAATTTAGTTACATAGCACGCTTGCTCATAAGAGAACGATTTAATATCATTTTTTTCTGACTGAGAATTCACTATTCCTAAGGGAACATGTACTTAAAGACATTGGTGAGTTGGTAAATCTTGCAGAGTGTTTCTTGGAAGCTCGTGGGATAAGTACAATTGGAACCAATGAATAAATCTACTAACCTTAACCAGAAATCCATGGAATAAAAGACATCCAAAAAAATCAGTCTGGTAAAAGTGAAGGTATATTCTTTGTATGTCACAAGCAAGGACACTTTGTGAAGGACTATATGAAAATAAAGTAGAAACCAAGGACCAGTGGATGTTCAAGCGAAAAGCACCAAGAAGGGAAGCAAAGAAAGAATTAAGGGAGGTAACCACTATCCAGATTTGTGAGAACATGGGGTTAGATACGTTGGAAGATTTCGTGAAAGATGGGAAACAAGTTGGCTGCAATGGCGTGGTTAAATGCGAGTACATAGTCTGTTTATAGGTAAAATAATTGGTTATATGACATAAGGTAGACATATAAAATACTCCAGAAGTACATTGCGTGGGGTTAATAGTTTTCCATTACAATAACAACATCCAGGTATAATCTCTATAAATGCTTAACGAATGTAATGTACATAAATTGGGTACTTACTCTAAACATTTCAATTCACGTCAAAGAATACTTGTGTCATTGTGTAGGGATAAAAGATATGGAATAAGGAGTAAGATATGGAATCTAGGTTAAGAACATAAGATATTCAGCCATTACTGTCTAGTGCTGTGGTGTTTCTCTGTCTTTCCAAATCAGTGTGTTCCACCCTCTAATATTAGAATGAATAGATTATTATCAAGTCTACGCTGCAAAAATGTCACTCTCAGCCGATCGTCTGCAGGTTAGACTGCAGACGACGTGGTGCTGAATTCGGCCGTGTTTGCTTCCTTTGCTGACTAAATCAGGTCTTTGATAGATGATGACCACTCAAGTCGTATGTTGCCAGTTATTATATTAAATCTTGTCGTTACCATACACACCAAAAATCATGATTTTTAGCTGCGTAGTTCATGTGAAATGCACATACATAAATATACACAACCCCGTGACCAAGTATGACTCTCACGCAGCCCATGAATTAAGCTAAGATAATTTATGATGAAAAAATACTCATATTTATTCAGAAATCATTTCATCGATATATGCTGATTACCAGCCAATTTTTATAAATTTCTTATTATCTAGATTTTTTCAACGTCTTTAGGCAAAATGTCTAAATAAATACACTAAAGGTAATCATCTGTTCCCCAGCTTGCAATTTGGCTTGGCAAAGACCTTGGATCAAGTGATGCTCTTCTCACAATCTCCAATGCAATACAGAAATCCCTTGATTGTGGTCAGGAGGTTCGTATGATTAGCCTTGATTTTAGTGCTACCCTTGACCATGTTAATCATGAGGCCCTTAGGAGTAGGTGGATCTTTTCTCTTAGTATCATTATTGAATTTTCAAGTAGTAGATCACATAGAGTGGTTGTTGATAGGTAGGCTACCAGAATGAGTATAGGAATGTGATTTCTGATGTTCCTTAAGGTAGTGTTTTTGGTCCATTACTTTTCATGCTATATACACAGGATGTGATTTGGCCTATGAAACAAACTCGTTGCAAGTGTAGATGATGTTACTCTCTTTACGTCAATTCCATCTCCTGAATATAGATCTGGGGTGGCTAAATCCCTTAAAAGAGGTCTAGTGTATTATGCTAATCATGGGGCATGAAGTTGAGTCCTAACAAAATTCATAGTATAATTGTAAGTAGGTCGAGGACAGTGGCTCCTCAACATTCAGATCTCTGCATCGGTCATGTTTCTTTGAATCTATATTATTATTATTATTATTATTATTATTATTATTATTATTATTATTATTATTACTTGCCAAGCTCCAACCTTAGATGGGAAAGCAGGATGCAATAAGCCCAGGGGCTCCAACAAGGAAAATAGCCCAGTGAGGAAAGAAAACAAGGAAAAATAAGATATTTCAAGAACAGTATCAACATTAAAATAAATATTTCCTATGTAAACTATATACAAAACAAGAGGAAGAGAAATAAAACAGATTAGTGTTCCAGAGCATACCCTCAAGCATGAGAACTCTAACCCAAGACAGTGGAAGACAGAGGCTATGGCACGACCCAAGACTAGAGAACAATAGTTTGATTTTGGAGTGTCCTTCTCCTAGATGACCTGCTTACCATAGCTAAAGAGTCTCTTCTACCCTTACCAAGAGGAAAGTAGCCCCTGAACAATCACAGTGCAGTAGATAACCCCTTAGGTGAAGAATTGTTTGGTAATCTCAGTGTTGTTAGGTGTATAAGGACAGAGGAGAATCTGTAAAGAATAGGCTAGACTATTCAGTGTACAGTACGTGTAGGCAAAGGTAAAATGAACCGTAACCAGAGAGAAGGATCCAATGCAGTGCTATCTGGCTAGTCAAACTCTCTAGCGGTAGTATCTCAACGGGTGGCTGGTGCCCTAGCCAACCTACTATCTATGTCTCATTTAAAATTTCAGGTGTGATTCTTAATTGAAAATTTACTATTGAGAGACAAATTCAGTCTGCTCTGCTTCAGTTGCATAAAAAAATTGATTATTGGGAAAGTTTTTAAAGATTTTGGGGGATCAATCTATTGCAAAGACATTTTTAATCCTTTCATTCTGCCTTGTTTAGAGTATTGTCTGGTCTTCAGCTGCGGAATATCACTTTAATTTGTTGGACAAGAACTTGCAGTCTATTGAAATTCTTAATCCTGATCTACATATTAATCTCTGGCACTATCGTTCAGTAAGTTCCTTAATGATGTTGCACAAGATGTTTGCAGTCAGATCTTCCTAGTCTGTATCATCCTGTACGTAGTACTAGGTATGTAGTTAATTCTAACAGTTATGCCTTCTCCATCATAAGGTTTAATTCACAATATTGTAGAAGTTTTTATCCCACCTGCGACCAGATTGTGGCCTGATCTTTATAATCGGGTAGTTGAATTGGTGGAAGTTCAGAAGTTCAAACTTGCAACGAATGTTCTTATGATGAACAGGTGACACAAGTCTCTTTAAAGGCTTGTATATGATAGATTTATTCTAACGTTGTTACTGAACTTGAAAAATTTTATATTCACTATTCGTTAATTCTCATATGGTTTATTAATATTTTAGTTCGTTTCCTCACTAAGCTATTTTTCCTTGTTGGAGCTCTTGGGCTTATACATCTTGCTTAGCTAGTAATAATAATAATAATAATAATAATAATAATAATAATAATAATAATAATTTTTAACAATGTACCTTTTATAAATGAGATCACATTCAGTTCATCTCTTCTTGAAGATACAAAATTCCATTTAAATATTCACCTAAAACTATTGGTAGTATCAGTGTTGTTCAGTATTTCTGTCCTATTTAGACCTGCAGAGCAAAAAAGGAACGGCCTTCATCACACCTTTGGAACACAGATGGGGTGCTGTATAAATCCAAATGTATATATGCTCAGTTTCAATTACACAATTCAGAAAATTAACAGCAAATACTACACCCTCCTATATGACAGCAACGTTGAACAAGCATATGAGCACACATTTGACTCTTAGTGTGCATGTTCCACCAGCAGTTTGGGGGTAACGCAATGAAGTGCAGGCCCCCCTGCAAGTTCCCGAAGAAATTTCGACACCAGACACCGCCGACATCAACCGTAGCCGCAGTAGCAGATCACGGCAAGATCGGTTTCTACATCCTCGACGTCGTATCCAACCGTAGGCTTATGGTTGATACCAGCTGTATGCAATCAATATTCCCTCCCTAACAGGCCGACCTAAACCAGGCGCCTAGAAGTGATGCCTCCTCACTCATCGCCAACGGATCTCCTATACGGTGTTATGGGACTAGGGTGCTTAAAACCTCAATCATAGGCCGACTTTACTCTTGGCCCTTCGCCATCGCTGACGTCAGACACCCCCTCCTCGGCGCTGACTTCCTGGCTCACCATGGCCTACTCACCGGGACATGCCGAACCCGCCCACTACGAGCTGGTCCCAGTATCACACCAATCTCCGCCGTCGTAGCGCAGCCCTACGCCGCCCCTCTTCAGAAGTTCCCCGACATTTTCAAGCCGGAACTTCGACAATCGCCAGGATCCCCCTCCAAGCACATAAACACAATGGGACCTCCCACGCATGCTAAGTTCCGCCGCCTCCCGCCGCAGAAGCTGAGAGATGCCAAACGTGCTTTCAAAGAAACGGAACGGATGGGCATATGCAAGAAGGCGTCCAGCCCTTGGGTGTCTCCGCTCCACATGGTAAAGAAACCGGACTGGACATGGAGGCCCTGCGGTGACTACCAGTGCCTTAACCTCATCACAACGCTAGACCACTACCCTCTGCCGAATATGCAAGACCTCACCAGCACCCTTCATGGGGCAAAAATTTTTACTAAAATGGACCTTCTTAAATCATACTTTCAGGTTCCTGTGTTCCCAGAGGACCTAAGATCGCCATCATAACGCCGTTTGGTTCCTACACCTCCTACACCTTCGGCCTACACAACGCAGGGGCCGAGTTTCAACGACTGATGGATAGCATCCTGCGGGACTTGCCGTTTTGCCTCTGCTATGTGGACGACATCTTAATCTTCTCAGGACGAAAGAGGAACACTGGAGAAACGTCCGTGCCATGCTGAAATGCCTTCAGGAGAATGATTTGCATTGTGCGCTTCGACAAGTGCACATTCGGTGCCATGAAGGTGGACTTGCTCGGACATCAAATATACGCAGCGGGCGTGAAGCCCACATCGACCAAGGTGGACGTCGTGAAAACCTTCACAACCCCAACAACCATCCGTCACCTTCAGGAGTTTTTGGGGATGGTAAACTACTACCGTCACTTCATGCCCAACATCGCCCACATCCTGACTTCCCTTAATTCCCTTAACAACGTCCTGAAGGGAAAAGCCAAGAAGCTCATCTGGGGTCCCCTGCAGCAACGTGCCTTCGACAGGACAGAGGCAGCCCTCGCTGAAGCCACCACCCCGGTGTACCATGACGACGGTGGTCCCCTGAAGTTGACTACTGACGCCAGCAACGTCGCTTGTGGTGCTGTCCTCGAACAGATCGTCAATGGTTACCTGCAGCCCTTGGCCTCCTTCAGCAAGAAACTCAAACCCGCGGGAACCAGGTACAGCACGTTCGAGAGGGGCCTCCTTGCCGTCTGCCTCGCCGTTTGCCACTTCCGGTACATGCTTCAAGGGACCCCCTTCACCATCGCGATGAACAACCAGCCCATGATCCACGCTTTCACGAAGTCTTCAGATGCATGGTCCTTTCGCCAACAACGACACCTGGCAGCCATCGCAGAATTCGGCTGCACTATCAGCTACGTACCGGGTAAGAATAACCCCATTACCAACGCCCTCTCCAGGATCAAGATCAACGCCGTCTACCTGGGGATTGACTATGCAAACCTCGCCATAAAACAGCAGAACGACCCAGAGGCACAGGACTATCGTACGACAGCATCAACGCTACAGATGAAGGACATTCCCCTCGGCCCAGCCGGGGAAACCATCCTCTGCGACACCAGCATGGGGCACCCACGCCCATGGATTCCCGCCTCCTGTAGAAGGAAGTTCCTTGATGTCATCCACGGATTATCACACCCCTCGGGTCGCACTACAGCCCGTCTACTATCTGAGATATTCATCTGGCCAGGAATCAAGAAAGACACCCATGAGTGGGCGAGAACCTGCATTAACTGCCAGACGAGTAAGGTCGACCGCCATACTGAGTCGGGAGTCGGCGATTTTCCCCAACCCAAGAGACGATTCGGACACATCCACATGGACGTCGCGGTATCCTCTGCCGCCTTCAGGTTCCGCAAGATACCTCCTGACGATCGTCGACCACTCCACTAGATGGTTAGAAGCAACTACTAATGCCTGCGCCAAAGCTCTCCTTTCGAGTTGGATCTGCCGCTTCAGTGTACCAGACGATATCACAATGGACCGAGGTTCCGCTTTCTTGTCAGAGATCTGACTCTCTCTGGCAAACCTGATGGGAACGACACTCCACAGCACCACGGCATACAACCCTTCAGCGAATGGCATGGTCAAGAGAGCTCATCGCACACTCAAGGTAGCCCTGATGGCGAGATGTACGGACAAACATTGGAAATCGCAATTCTCGTCTGTCCTCCTTGGCCTTCGCACAGCTCCCAAGGCAGACGACGAACCTTCTCCTGTGGAGAAGGTCTACGGCGAGGCACTTACAGTCCCTGGCGATTTCTTCCTTGCAACTACTGACGACACCAAGCTGGATCACCTGAGAGGAATCGCTGGGAAATTCAGACCATGCCTGAAAACATACGAGGACGGGACCAGACACTTTACGCCCAAGAACCTAGACGACTGCTACTACGTCTTCATCCGGGTCAATGCTCACCACCAACCCCTGACTAGACCTTATCACAGTCCTTATGAGGTTGTCAGAAGAACAGCCAAATCTTTCCTCTTGAACGTCCACGGACAGGAAGATTGGGTGACGATCAACCGATTAAAACCAGTGTACCTTGAAAGCAGCAAGAAGATTGCTGCGGGCCCTGGGAGACCCAGGATTCCACCTCAGAACAAATCATCCACCAGATAGGAAAAAACCACGAAACGACAGGGGAAAACGATTCCTCCGAAGCAGGGCAACATTCCCCTCTGCTCAAGCACCAGAGGGGAATTACGTCGCCCTCCACGATGCCCGCTGTCTGGGGTGGGGAGTACTTGTAAGGACATCATCTTACCCGCCATGTTTCCTCCCCCTGGACTCAGTATAATGTAACTTTAATATCTATTCCACACAGTGGATTTTGTATAATGATGTTGCGCTCTTTGAGAACTTTATTTTCATGCATAATAATGTATATTTCATTGGGCTACCGCCTTGGTATTTATAATTTATATTTGAATGAAAATACAAATGATTTTGGCGGTTGGAAATGCTTCCCT
Organism: Palaemon carinicauda; assembly: GCF_036898095.1. Classification (NCBI taxonomy): domain Eukaryota; kingdom Metazoa; phylum Arthropoda; class Malacostraca; order Decapoda; family Palaemonidae; genus Palaemon; species Palaemon carinicauda. Next base: position 70,056,001 of record NC_090732.1, read on the forward strand.
CCCGGGCTACTTGCCTGTCCGCACTCTGTAATATAGTTACCGTTGCATGTTCAGTAAATTTTCAGTGTCTCTCTGATCTTGTTGTCCTCACAATTTCCTTTAAAAGCGAGATAAACTTTAAGGGATTCTGTCTAGGATGGGAGTCATACGAACCCACAAGCTAGGCCACTGTTAAGGACTTCACCATACCTCCCCAACTACAATTATGAACATTAGTCCTGGCATATATTTCTAAATCAATTGGCACTTTCCCTGGCCACAGAACCCCTGACAGAACCATTAAAGGAAATATTCAAGAAGTCTACAGGCAAAATATTGTGCTAATATGACCAATTGCAATTCAAAATTTCCAACATGCAAAAAAAATCATTTGGGAATTAGAAAAGGATGGAGTAGATATTACCATCTGCAGTCACCACTGACTGGAGCAGGGAAAGATTGGAATTCATTTTGTTAGAGCAATGATGCAACTTTTCCTCTCTAGATGCCTTATTTTGTTGTAAAGGGAGTTTGCACCCGGCACTATGTGGCAGCCACCAAAATACTGTGGAGGCTGGTTATGCAGCTATAGGAGGAAAAGACTAGGCAGTAGCCTAGTCATTTTGGAAGGCAAGATGGTTCCTGCTCTGTTGCCCCTCGCTCGCCTTCATGATGGACCACCTCCCACTATTAAAGTTATTAGGTGGCAGAGCTCTAGCAGATGTTATTAACAAAAGGTTTTTCACCCTTAAACCTTCAGTTCACCATTAAATACTTGCCAGGGAAAGGGAATTTTGGCTCCATAATTCTTATCTCGTTACCCCCAACCTGAAGGTGTCACTAGATACAAAGGTTACAGCGCAGAAGGACATCGCAGCAACAGTAGCAGCAGTTATTGTGACGGTATTAAGTCAAGAAGATGGCATCACCTTGAATGAAAATATATTCCTAGAAGCAGTAACAGATCTTAGTACGTGCCTGGAAACAGATTTGGATTTGCAAAAGGATGCAGCAACTGACATGTTTACACACATCTTGTAATGTTAACTATAGGCTAACACTGATACAATTAGTGGGTTGGCCAGGGCACCAGCCACCCGTTTTGATACTACCACTAGAGAGTTATTGAGTCCTTTGACGGGCCAGGCAGTACTACACTGGATCCCTCTCCCTCGTTACGGCTAATTTTGTCTTTGCCTACACATACACCGAAGAGTCTGGCCTATTATTACCACATTCTCCTCTGTCCTCATACACCTGACAACGCTGAAATTACCAAACAATTCTTCTTCACCCAAGGGGTTAACTACTGCACTGTAATTGTTCAGTGGCCACTTTCCTGTTGCTAAGGGTAGAAGGGACTCTCTAGCTATGGTAAGCAGCTCTTCTGGGAGAAGGACACTCCAAAATCAAACCATTGTTCTCTAGTCTTGGGTAGTGCCATAGCCTCTGTACCATGGTCTTCCACTGTCTTGGGTGAGAGTTCTCTTGCTTGAGGGTATACTCGGGCATACTATTCTATGTAATTTATATTCCTCTTGTTTTGTTAAAGTTTATATAGTCAATATAGGAGATATTTATTTTAATGATGTTATTCTTCTTAAAATAATTTTTTTCACTTTTTCCCCTCCTCACTGGGCTATTTTCCCTGTTGGAGACTCAGGCTTATAGCATCCTGCTTTTCCAACTAGGGTTTTAGCTTAGAAAGCAATGATAATAATAATAATAATAGCATCATGCTTTTCCAACTAGGATTATAGCTTGGCTTATAATAATAATAATAATAATAATAATAATAATAATAATAATAATAATAATAATAATAATAATAATAGTAATAATAATAATAATAATAATAATAATAATAATACATACATACATACATACATACATACATACATAAATACTGGGAAGGTTGCTTGTGGCTAGTCATCCCTGAATCCCTATGTCACAGAGATGCAAGTAATCTTTACACTAGTTGTAACGGCTTAGATTCGATACTTAGTTGAACTAGGTAAACAGTTTATTGGTCAGGGAGCCCTTCAACACCATTAATCTACGTGCATCAACTATGATACGAATACTTTTCCTTCGGCACTGAAGCCAATGATTGCGAGTACACCATCCGTTTCGACTAAGTGGAGTAGATGAGATTCAACCAGACTGTAAATATATATAGTTTATGCTGAAAGATTGATGGGTTGGCTGGAAATAGTACATTTCCCCAGTGGCACTCCTTCAAGTAAGATGGCTTCCAAATTACATACCAGCTTTTCTTGATGGACACAAATGTGAAGATCTCTACAGATGGTGTGACCAGCTTAACAAGTGAAAAAATATTTTGATCCTCAAAACATGGAGGTGTCTCATTATGCTTAGCCACATCACTTTATCTGTAATCCATTAGGAGTGCCAAGACTACTGACAAGTGAGCTAAGGGAGTTTCTAGGATAATATAGGAGTTAATAGCAGCCTAGATGTAGATAAAGTCACTCAGTATCTACTAAAATATCTCAAAGCCCTATACGAGGTATGCAAAAGCCACTTTCACAACTGGTAACAACAAACCACTTAGCAAAAACTAGAAAGTCAAAAAGCGTTGACACCACATCCTCTGCCACCTAGAGCTACACAGGGCCATTACTAAAGATATGCTACCTCAATATCTAGGATAAGTTAATTAACACCTCAAGCCCCTACATTGGGGAACCCAGATAGAGGATCTTGCATTGAAGCTATGAGACATATAGGGTACATCATTATTGCATCCTATCCACACTCAGTATACCATCAAGATGGATAGAAGAGGTGGGGTATCATTATGTAACAAGGAACACCTGAGAAAGTCTCAGTCAAGACTTCCTACAACTACTCCAAACACACACACACACACACACACACACACACACACACACACACACACACACACCTGATAACCGGCTTCCAGCTATTATACAGATACATCTGCCACTTTTCTACTGCACTCCGCAAGTTCTCAATGACAAATGAAAGCTCATCAATCGGTGAGTGATCGTGTATATCAACATTTATAATGCATTCTCTCTTTGTAAAAAAGCTTAATAAATGTGCAATATTTTAATTTTGAGATTTAATTAACTTATTTCCAATAATCTGCTATTCTTCTCACTTTTGAATTGATGAGTTACTAACTGTGGAGTTATTAAAAGTGGGAAATAATTCTGGGAAGATCTCTCAGCCTTGGGGAGTGGAGCGCCAACACTCCCACGCTATAAAATCAGAAAACTGCAGTGTTTTGGCTAATTAACCATCATACATTAAACAGGATTATTCTATATTGCCTTTGTCATTACCAATACCACTTCAGTATTCAGATACTACATCTAGCTTGGGATAGTACACCCTAACATAGAGTGCTGTACAATAATCAAAGTAAAGACAATAATGCAAAAGCGTGAGGGGAGCAATACTTTATGGGCTATGGTGTACTAAAACTTACTTATGGGTCTCACTTTAGGGCAGGGTAAAAGGGACTGTTCACTTCAGCAACAAAGGTGAAAATGTAAGACATTTATAATCGTCCGTTTACAATGAACCCACTTGGAATTTGAAGTTCTTTTAACTAAAAAATTATCAAGATAAAGTAGTTCAAGTATAAACTTTGATTTCCTTTGAGGCATAATTCCAAGTGAGTCAATGAAATTACCAAAAAAGTTTATATAATTAATTTCAAGTGTTTTCCCGATGATCCAATTTATCTCTTAATACTTGTAACCATGTTGACACCTTAATCGCCTTACGTGTACAGAGAGATATCCTGTGGTCATAGGTGATGCATGAATCTTTTAAAGTTCTAAAGATGAGATTCTGAGTCATTTCAAGATTCCGTTATGGTGACTTGTGATTTTACTTCTCGACAATGAGGTTAATTGGGAGGCCCTACCGCTGCCATTGGAAAGGATGTTGCTAGAAGGTCACTCAGGACATGGTGCAATTGTTAACAATACTTAATTTGCCTTATTTTTGTGGGGTAATGGTAAAGTAAACTGGGGACCTTAGATGCACCCATAAACTTAGTCAGATGAGGGCAGGGAGACTGATTCTCTCAGGATCGTAGCTGGAGATCAACTAGGCCGTTTGAAATGGCCTACTTCATCCCCTGGCTGGCGTAATTCAGACAGGTGAAAGCAGAGATGCGTTGGACGTCTTTGCCTAAGCAAAACTTGAAGTGCCATGTCGGATTAATCTCTCTGTAGAAGCACACATCTTGAATGGTGTTTATAAGGAATACAAGGAGTAATCTTGTGACTCCAGGTGAATATACAAACAAATAAAACCTAACATCCTGGCATATACAATAACTGTAGAAATGATGACAGAAGATGCTGTGCATAGTAAACCTTAAAATTTCTAAACTGACACATACTCGGAATTAAGCAGAGATATATGGATAAGATAAATATAAGTTCTGATATACAATTTACAGTCAGGATTTGAGAATAATTCATCTTGAAATACAATGCTTTAGGATAGAGGAACCATAAAACATTTCATACGGATATTAGTGGTGGTGTAAGGACACCGATCCCTTCGTCGTCCAGAAAATCGACAAACTACTTATTTATTTAAATTCTCTCTTCGCCACACTGTGGTGTCCTATGTATATATATTCCGCTCTACCAGAGCTACATTTTGATGTATGTATCGTTTCATGACATGTTTTTGTTAACCCATAATTCATATATTTGTAAGTGTAAGAAAACACATATATTTTGGCGGGCACTTCAATCTGACTTGGCGCCAATGTAATCCTACGTTTCCGTCCGCACCTTGTTATGTATTTCCGTGCGCATTCAAATAAAGTATCAGTTGATCTTGGTGACGCTTGTCTCACTGTCCTTACAACTGGTGACCCTGGAGTTGAAAGTAGCATCAGCGGTTTTGGCTTTGCCATTAACGGACTTATTACGGCCGTGCTACCTTCTACATACTCCGTTACCTTAGGCAAGAACCTGCCTTTGGTTCTCCCACACTTCGGTGAACGTAAGGCAGTAGGATGAGCTTAACCGACATATTAACCTCTCACCTCTTCGCCGACTCGTCGTCTGGCCACGATGTAGGAAGCAACACACCCATCGCACCCAATGGCCTCGCCTCCACGCCCAAAGTCAAACTGCCGCCCTTTTCTCAACACAACACCGCTTCCTGGATCCTGAGAGCGGACGTACTCTTCCTCGTCGCTAGACTCAGCGACTCCTGCGCCAAGGCTGACATCGTTCTCACCTCCATACCTGAAGAAGTATTCGACAAGATTTCCCCATGGCTCGACGCCCAGGCCGGCCAAGTTTCATACGACGACCTGAGAACGAAACTCATCGGTATCTACTCCCTCTCTGTCTCAGCAAGGGCACAGAAAGTACTGGACCTCGCCGGCAAGCCCATGGGTGACACCTCTCCTGCCGAGGCGTGGGACGAGCTAACCGGCCTGCTCATGCTCCCCGAAACAGACAGCAACGGCCGACGACGTGAGATTAGCTTATCTCGCGAGATCTTTCTTCGACGCCTACCACAGGACGTACGGGCCCAATTGACAGACGCCGACACGCTCCCGATGAACGAACTCCTGTCGAAGGCTCAGAAGCTCCACGAGGCCTCCAAAGCATCTCGCCTCGGAGCATCATCGTCTACACCGCCTCCGTTCTCCTCCTTCAGCAGCTGCTCTTCCATAGACTCCTCGGCAATGGCCCTCGAGGACGACGAGATCAACATTCTATCAAGAAAGAAACCACCGCAACCGACGCGACCAAACCCTAGGCCTAACCCAGCATGGTGCTTCTACCACCAACAGTTCGGCAGTGACGCCAAGAAATGTAGAGCACCATGCAGTTTCCCTAGAAGATATCGCCAGGAAGTTCAGGCCGTGTCTCAAAACTTACCAGGACAGAACCAAGCACTTCAAGCCAAAAAGCCTGGATGACTGCAAGTACGTTTTCGTCCGTGTCGACGCTCATCGACAACCACTGACTAGACCTTATCGAGGTCCCTACCGGGTTATTAAAAAGACAACGAAAGCCTTCCTTCTCGACGTCCATGGCCAAGAGGACTGGGTCTCTATAGACCGCGTGAAACCAGCGTTTCTCGAAGGAAGCGACACCGCCTCCGCTGGACCTGGCAGACCCAGAGTTCCGCCACAAAACAAGCCGCCCAACGAAGGAAAAATCATCAAACGACGTCAAGAGGAAGAGATCCTTACACCGACCGCCAGCGTGCCCCTCCGTTCAAAAACAAGAGGAACCCTCCGACGCCCGAAGAGATACGAAGATTGATCATCAGCCCTCTACGCCGCCCGATGTCTTGGGGGGGGAGTACTTGTAAGGACACCGATCCCTTCGTCGTCCAGAAAATCGACAAACTACTTATTTATTTAAATTCTCTCTTCGCCACACTGTGGTGTCCTATGTATATATATTGCGCTCTACCAGAGCTACATTTTGATGTATGCATCGTTTCATGACATGTTTTTGTTAACCCATAATTCATATATTTGTAAGTGTAAGAAAACACATATATTTTGGCGGGCACTTCAATCTGACTTGGCGCCAATGTAATCCTACGTTTCCGTCCGCACCTTGTTATGTATTTCCGTGCGCATTCAAATAAAGTATCAGTTGATCTTGGTGACGCTTGTCTCACTGTCCTTACAGTGGAAATTCTACCTAAATGGCGTCATGAGCATCGGGGGATGTTATGAGATGAACTGGTTGCTAAAATACATCATGGCAAAGAATAAATAAAAATAGAAAAGTTAAATAAAGATAAAGAATAAAGATGAATCTCCGCACTTAAAATAATTCTATTTTATATTTTACGCTTACTGTACAAGTTTGAATTTTGTGCCATAGTATTTATTCATTTTGTTTTGCCTTGTTTTGAAGGCTCTTTTTCTGGATCTATACTTTAGGGGAAACCTATTCTCTACAGGACTTCACATTCAGTTTATGGAATTCATTCTTAGGAATTCATAATTTGTACACCGTAAATTGCACGTTTGTTATCAAATTCACGTTACTGAAGCAATTAGAAAACAAGAAAATCTTCAGTTTCTTCTTGAAAGTCTTAATATCTCCAGTCTTTCAGATCTCTACTGGGAGTGATCCTTTCTCGGGGTTCTGTAATTTCTTGAGTTGCACTTTAGGTAGATTGTGGTAGATGGAGTTGCTGTAGTCAATCCTGGTAATAACTGAGTTTATCAGTTTCTTTACCGAATGTTCATCCAGGTATTTCTTTATAAAACCAATGTTTTTCAATATGATATCCAGCGGTTTTTACTACATTCTTTATTTGAGCATTTAGAGACAAGATACAATCAATAGTTACTCCTAGATCATGAACTTTACTACCTAGAGGGGCAGAGCTGTAATTTATGTTTATTTGAATATCACCCAAGTATCTTGGGCTGTTTTTCTTAGCAACCACCATACACTCAGCTTTATTTTGATTTAGTTTTAGTCGTTTAATTGTCGTCCATTCCCTAACCCTGGTAAGAACTTGATCTATATTATTTAAAAAGTAAAATTATGTATCGTGTGCAAATAGTTTAAACTTCCTGCTGTGCCTTTGTAGTACTTTGGATAGATCAATAATACAGATACAGAATAAGATTTTCGCCCCTATACACTCCTTTTGGGGTATCCCTCTGTTTAATGATTCATATAATGAAAAAAAAAAATTAATTTGTACACAGTACAGTAGTTTCTGTCAACCAAGTAGTCTTTTAGGTATTCAAAGGCTTGATTTTCAATACTAATGGACCATACAAAATTTAGTAGGAGTTCATGCACAACTGTATTAGAAGCAGCACTTAGAGCAAGTAATATCAAAGTACCACGTTTGTTTTCATTCATCATTGTCAGCATATCATTTACAACAGAAGAAATAGCTGTCTCCATAGAGCATGATTTTCTGTACGTATACTGGTTGTATTGTAAAGCTTCTATTTCTTCTAAGTGACTAATAAGTTGTTCAAGAGTTACTTATTCTATCCCTTTTGGAATAAAAGATAGATTCGAAATAGGTCTACGAACTTAATTAGGGATAATCTAGAGCACTTTTCAGAACCGGTGTAGCTACAGCTATTTTCTCATATATATAGGAAACTTAAACTCATCTATGCTTGTATTTACTATTCTTCTAAATCAGTAAGACTATAACATCTTTCTTCAAGTATTTCTGATATTGGCATCGGATCAATCGCAGTTTGTTTTCTTTCCTGTCTTGATGATCCTGGTGACTTTGACTTCCGTTATATTATTGAATCTCGTTATTTTTATCTGCGTATCTGGAGTAGCACTATTCTGATGTTGAATTTTTGTAGATGGCCTTATTTTTCTGCGTATTTGGAGTAGCACTAATCTGATGTTGAATATTTGTAGATGGCCAAATTTTATTTCCTATTTTGTTTTCAACGAATTCTAGAAAAGTATTTTCTAGTTCTTGGTTGCTGAACATTGGCGAATCCGAAGTGGGTCCTGACTCCCCTTATTGGCTGAGATTTTATATATACATGTGTTAAAATAAGTATTGATGAAGCATAGACTAGATCCCGATTTTGGTAATAATGCATATCGGTTCCACAAGATAGAGTGAATGCCATGATTTATGTAATTAATGTAGATTCGTGTATTTAATTTATATAGGCCTATGTAAACCCGCTGGCATCGTACCACGGGTTTCAATCGTTTGGTGAATATACTGTGGTCACTAGATCTAGCTACACAATATTTTAGTCATCATAGTCAACGCAGTGTTTGTATTTTGTGGGCACTTGTTTGTGGAGAGGCCAGATACGTGTGTCAGTGTTGGCTTTGCAAAAGCAGCACGTTTTTTTTTTGACAGAAGTAGGGGTTAATTAATTGTTTTAGTATTTTAATAGATACATTATGAAACAATCAATAACAGACTACTTCAACATAGGGAAAGCCGTGATGTTCATGTGTTTAGCTTACTGTAAACTAAATTAAATCTGGTCTAGATCTATAAAATTATGATCTATTTAATGCTAAATATATATTCCATGACCCATTGTCACAGGCCTACCTCATGATCTAATCATATATTATGTATTGGATCCAGATTGGTGATTTAGACAAATCATAAACTAATTACAATATCATGGAATGATATTGTTAATTGAATTATCTATATGCGGCACTGAGCCTTGAAAATGTCAAATCAAAACCATGATACATTGCAAGGCACTTGTGAATATTTCTAACTAAAGGGTACCTGACACTTGCACGCATTCGTGGCACGCACTGATGCGCGAACTCGCGTGAATGAGCCGTGAAAATGTCGTGAACAGTGCGGGAACTCGCGTGCCAGAGCGTACCAATGCGTGCCATGCGCGCCCAGAACTTTGTAATGTTTAAAGTTTGTGGCACGCATTGGCACGCACTAAATGGCCGTGAAATAGTCGTGAACGATGCGCCAACTGGAGTGAACTGGAGTGATCAGTGCGGGAACTGGCGTGAACTGGAGTGAACGATACGGGAAGTGGCGTGAACTTTATAATGAAGAGAAACAAAAAGGAAACGAAAAAATTAATGAAAAGGAAAGAAAAATAAACCTAATAAATTTTTATATTTGCTGTTTTAATGTGAAAAAAAATATATCTTATTTCAAACTATTTCTATAACTTTTTAATGAAGAGAAAAAAAGAGGAAACGAAAAAATTAATGAAAAGGAAAGAAAAATAAACCTAATAAATTTTTAATTTGCTGTTTTAATGTGAAAAAAAAATGATATCTTATTTCAAACTATTTCTATAACTTTATAATGAAGAGAAACAAAAAGGAAACGAAAAAATTAATGAAAAGGAAAGAAAAATAAACCTAATAAATTTCTATATTTGCTGTTTTAATGTGAAAAGAATATATCTTATTTCAAACTATTTCTATAACTTTTTAATGACGAGAAAAAAAGAGGAAACGAAAAAATTAATGAAAAGGAAAGAAAAATAAACCTAATAAATTTTTATATATGCTGTTTTAATGTGAAAAAAAAATTATATCTTATTTCCAACTATTTTTATAACTTTATAATGAAGAGAAACAAAAAGGAAACGAAAAAATTAATGAAAAGGAAAGAAAAATAAACCTAATAAATTTTTATATTTGCTGTTTGAATGTAAAAATAAAATGATGTCTTATTTCAAACTATTTCTATAACTTATAATGAAGAGAAACAAAAAGGAGACGAAAAAAAATAATGAAAAGGAAAGAAAAATATACACCTAATAATTGTTTATATTTGCTGTTTGAATGTAAAAATAAAATGATGTCTTATTTCATGCACACACTTATTTTCCTCTATTACCGATCAAGACCTAAAACTTTTGTTTTAAATAAAAATGAACTGAAAAATAAACCCAAGAAATTTTTAAGTTTGCTGTTTGAATGTAAAAATGAAATGATGTTTTATTTCATCCATACTTATTCTTCTTAAAATGAAGAGCAAAACAAATTTTTTCTGTTTGCTGTTTTAATGTAAAAATAAAATGATTTCTTATTTCAACACACTTTTTTATCTATTACCTTAAAATCAACAGCCTAAAAACTTTTCATGTTTGCTGCTTTTAATGTTAAAATAAAATGCTTTCTTAATACTTGTACATATTATATGTCTGCTATTTATATGTAAATCAAATGCTTTCTTATTGAAACAAAAATAAAGGGCAACAAAAAATATAAACGAAAAAGATACATTTCTTCTCCTCAATGTAATGGTGTCTCTGACAGAATGCATTGTTGTCTCTTCCGAAGCCAATCCAAGAATGTCCTCGGGTTGGAGAAGCCCGTTTTTATATGGAGTGGCCAATTCGTGAACTGGCGTGAACGATGCGGAAACGATGCGGAATGATGAGTGAACACGCGTGAACGTGTCGTGAACTTCTCGTGAACTATGCGTGCCAATTCGTGCCATCGCGTGAACGTCGCGGTGAACGTCGCGTGAACGATGCGCGAACTGGAGTGAACTGGTCAAGAACAGTGCGGGAAAAACTGTGGCACACACTGGCGCGCATCAATGCGTGCCAGTGCGTGGCAAAAATGCGCGCACGTGTCAGGCAGGCTTAAGGTTGCTTTGTGGCCAATGATAGTTTATACTTATAGTTTATATTCTTCAGCTGGTGCTAGTGATCAGGCGTAGACTTCCAGTCATTCTCCATCTGGTGCTGATGAATAGGAGCAGACTGCTAGTCATTCTCTAGCTGGTGCTGATAATCAGGAAACGACCGCCAGTCATTCTCTAGCTAGTATAGCAGACTGCCACTCATTCTCCAGCTGGTGCTGATGACCAGGAGCGGACTGCAAGTTATTCTCCATCTGGTGCTGATGATCAGGATAAGAGAACCAATCCTTCTCCAGCTTGTGTTGATGATCAGAAGCAAACTGCTAGTCATTCTCCAACTGGCGCCAGTGATCAGGAGCAGACTGCCAGATATTCTCCAGCTGGTGCTGATGATCAGAAGCACACTGACACTCATTCTCCAACTGGCACTGATGATCACGAGCAGACTGCCAGGTATTCTCGAGCTGGTACAGATGATCAGGAGTAGACTGCCAGTATTTCTCTAGGAGGTGTTGATGATCAGGAGAAGACTGGCACTCATTCTCAAGCTGGTGATGATGATTACGAGCAGACTCCCAGCTATTCCCCAGCTGGTGCTGATGATCAGGAGCAGACTGCCAGTTATTCTCCAGCTGGAGCTGATCATCAGGAGCAGAGTACCGGTCATTCTTCAGCTGGTGCTTGTGATCAGGATCAGACTGCCAGTCATTCTCCAGCTTGTGCTGATGATCATGAGCAGAGTGCCAGTCATACTCCAACTGGCACTGATGACCTGGAGCAGACTGCCACTCATTCTCCAGCTGGACCTGATGATCAGAAGCACACTGCCAATCATTCTCCAACTGTTGCTGATGATTAGGAGCCGACTGTCAGTTATTCTCTAGCTGGTGGTGATGATCAGGAGCAGACTACCAGATATTCTCCAGCTGGTGCAAATGATCAGTGCAGACAGCTATACATTCTCCAATTGGCTCTGATGATCAGGAGCAAATTGCTAAATATCCTCGAGCTGGTACTGATGATCAGGAGCAGACTGTCAGTTATTCTGCAACTGGTGCTGATGATCAGGAGCAGACTGCAAGATATTCTCCAACTGATACTGATGATCAAGAGCAGACTGCCACTCATTCTTTAGCAGGTGTTGATGATCAGGAACATACTGCTACTTATTCTCCAGCTAGAGATGATGATCAGGAGAAAACTCACAGTCATTCTCCAGCTTGTGCAGATGATCAGGAGCAGACTACCAGTCATTCTTCAGTTAATACTGATGATCAGGAGCAAATTATCAGTCATTCTCCAACTGGCGCTGATGATCAAAAGCAGACTGCCAGATATTCTCCAGCAGTTACTGATGATCAGGAACAGACTGCCACTCATCCTCCAGCCAGCACGATGATCAGGATCAGACTGCAAGTCATTCTCCACCTGGTGCTGATGATCTGGAACCGACTGCCAGTTATTCTCCACATGGTGCTGATGATTAGGAGCAGCCTGCCAGATATTCTCCAGCTGGTACTGATAATCAGGAGCAGACTGGCATTTATTCTCCAGCTGGTGTTGATGATCAGGAGCAGCCTGTCAAATATTCTCCATCTGGTGCTGATGATCAGGATCAGACTACAAGTCATTCCTCAGCTGGTCCTAATAATTAGGTGCCGACTGCCAGTCATTCTACAGCTTGTGCTAATGATCAGGAGCAGACTGCCAGTCATTCTCCGACTAGTGCTGATGATCAGTGAAAGACTGCCAAATACTCTCAAACTTGTACTGATGGTCAGGATCAGACTGCCTGTCATTCTCTAATTGGGGTTGATTATCAGGAGCAGACTGCCATTCATCCTCTAGATGGTGCTGAGGCTCAGGAGCAGAATAACAGTCATTCTCCAGCTGATATTGATGATCAGAAGCTGAGTACCAGTCATTCTCCATCTTGTGCTGATGATCAGGAGCAGACCGCCAGTCATTATTCAACTAGTGCTGGTGATCAGGAACACACTGCCAGATATTTTCAAGCTGGTACTGATGTTCAGGACCAGACTGCCAGTCATTATCTATCTGGTGTTGATGATCAGGAGCACACTGCCACTCATTCTCCAGCTGGTACTGATGATCAGGAGCAGAATCCCAGTCATTCTCCATGTAGTGCTGATGATCAGGAGCAGACAGCCAGTTATTCCCCAGCTGGTGCTGAGGATCAGAAGAAGAATACCAATCATACTCCAGCTGGTACAAAGGATCAGGAGTTGAGTGCCATTCCTTCTCATACTGGTGTTAATGCTCAGGAGCACAGTACCAGTCTTTCTCCAGCTCGTGCTGAGGAATAGGAGCAGAGAAACAGTCATTCTCCAGCTGATACTGATTATCAGGAGGAAAGTACCAGTCATTCTCCAACTGGTGCTGATGATCAGGAAAAGACTGCCAGTCATTCTTAAGCTGGTGCTGATGATCATGAGCAGACTGCCAGTCATTCTCCAGCTGGTGCTGATGATCAGGAGCAGACAGCCAATCATTCTCCAGCTGGTGCTGCTGATTAATACCAGTGTATCAGTCATTCTCAGGCTGTTGTTGATGGTCGGGAGTAGACTGCCAGTTGTTCTCTAGCTGCTGCTGATGATCAGGAGCCAACTGCCTCCCATTATCCAGCTGGTGCTGATGATAACAAGCCTCCTAGTTATTCTTCAGCTGGTGGCGATAAACAGGATCAGACTGCCAGTTATTCTCCAGCTGGTACTGATGATCAGGTTCAGAGTACCAGTCATACTTTAGCTGGTGCTAATGATTAGGATAGAATTGCCTGTCATTCTCCAAATTGTGGTGATGGTCAGGAGCAGACTGCCAGTCATTCTCCAACTGGCGCTGGTGATAATGAGCAGACTGCCAGATATTTTCTAGCTAGCAACGGTAATCAGCATCAGGATCAGGTTGATTATCAGAAACAGACTGCCATTCATTCTCCAGCTGGTGGTGATGATCCGGAGCAGAGTAAAAGTCATTCTCCAGCTGATACTGATGATTGGGGGCAGAGTAACAGTCATTCTGCAGCTTGGGATGATGATCAGGAGCAGACTGCCACTGATACTCCAGCTGGTGCTGATGATCAGGAGCAGATGGCCAGTTATTCTCCAACTTATACTGATGATCAGAGAAACCTCACTAGTCATTCTCCAGCTGGTGCTGAGGATCAGGAGCAGAGTAATAGTCATTCTCTAGCTGATACTGATGATCAGGAACAAAGTACCAGTCATTTTCCAACTGGTGCTGACTGCCAGTAATTCTTCAGCTGGTGCTGATGATTAGGAGCAAACAGCCAGTCATTCTCCATATGATGCTGATGATCAAGCGCAGATTGCCAGTCATTTTCCAGCTGGTGCTGATGATCAGGAGTAGGGAGCCAGTCATTCTCCAGCAGGTGCTGATGATCAAGAGCAAAGTTTCTGTCATTCTCCAGATTGTGCTGATGATCAGGAGCAAAAGACCAGTCATTCTCCATCTGGTGATGATGATTAGGAGTGGACTGCCTGTCATTCTCCAGCTGGTGCTGATAATCATTAGACGACTGCTAATTATTCTCTAGCTGCTGCTGATGATAAGGAGCAGACTGCCTCTCATTTTACAGCTGGTGCTAATGATATGATTTAGACTCCCAGTCCTTTTCCAGCTGGTGTTGATGAACAGGAGCAGACTGCCAGTTATTCTTAATCTGGTGCTTATGAACAGGTTCAGCGTAGCAGTCATTCTTTAGCTAGTGCTGATGATTAGGATCACACTGCCAGTCATTCTCCAACTGGCGCTGATGAAAAGGAGCAGAATGCCAGATATTCTCCAGCTAACACAAAGGATCAGCATCAGACAGCAAATCATTCTCTAGTTAGGGTTGATAATCAAGAACCGACAGCCACTCATACTCCAGCTGGTGGTGATGATCCGGAGCAGATTCCAAGTCATTATCTAGCTGGTGCTAAGGATCAGGAGCAAAGTAATAGTCATTCTCCAGCTGATACTGATGATCAGAGCAGAGTAACAGTCATTTTCCAGCTGAAACTGATGGTCGGGAGCAGACACCAGTCATTCTCTAGCTGGTAATAATGATCAGGAGCAGACTGCCACTCATTCTCCAACTGGTGCTGATGATCCGTACAGACGGCCAGTTATTATCCAACTGATACTGATGATCAGGAGCACAATACCAGTCTTTTTCCAGCTGGATCTGAGGATCAGAAGCAGAGTAACAGTCCTTCTATAGCTGATACTGATGGTGAGGAGCATAAGCCATTCATTCTTCACCTGGTGCTGATGATTAGGAGCAGACCGCTACTCTTTCCCCAGCTGGTGCTGATGATCAGGCGCAGACTGCAAGTCATTCTCCAGCTGCTGTTGATGATCAGGAGCACACAGCTAGTTATTCTCCAGCTGGTTCTGATGATCAAGAGCAGAGTATATGTTATTCTTCAACTTTTGTTGATGGTTGGGTGTAGACTGCCAGTCATTCTCAAGCTGGTATTAATGATCAGGAGCAGAGTACCAGTCATTCTTCATCTGGTGCTGATGATCAAGAGTAGACAGCCCTTCATTATCCAGCTGGTGCTGATAATCATTGGTCGACTGCCAGTTATTCTCTAGCTGCTGCTGATGATCAGGAGCAGACTGCCTCACATTTTCCAGCTGGTGCTGATGATAAGAATTAAACTCCCAGTCCTTCTCCAGCTGGTGTTGATGAACAGGAGCCGACTGCCAGCTATTCTCCAGCTGGTGCTGATGATCTGGTTCACAGTGCCAGTCATTCTTTAGCTGGTGCTAATGATTAGGATCAGACAGCTTGTCATTCTCCAGATTGAGCAAATGATCAAGAGCAGACTGCCAATCATTCTCCAATTGGCGCTGATGACAAGCAGCACACTGCCTCTCATTTTCCAGCTAGTGCTGATGATCAGCATCAGACTGCCAGTCATTCTCTGGTTGGGTTCATTATCAGGAGCAGCTGGTGGTGATGATCCGGAGCAGAATCCCAATAATTCTCTACCAGATGCTGACGATCAGGAGCAGAGTAACAACCATTCTCCAGCTGATACTGATGATCAGTAGCAGAGTACCAGTCATTCTCCAGCTGAGGCTGACGATCAGGAGCAGACTACCAGTCATTCTCTAGCTGGTGTTGATGATCAGGAGTAGACTGTGACTCATTCTTCAGCTGGTAATAATGATCAGGAGCAGACGGCAAATTATTTTCCAACTGATACTGATGATCAGGAGCACAGTAC
Organism: Palaemon carinicauda; assembly: GCF_036898095.1. Taxonomy (NCBI): domain Eukaryota; kingdom Metazoa; phylum Arthropoda; class Malacostraca; order Decapoda; family Palaemonidae; genus Palaemon; species Palaemon carinicauda. Next base: position 70,072,347 of record NC_090732.1, read on the forward strand.
CAGTCATTCTCCAGCTGGTGCTGAAGATCAGGAGCAAAGTAACAGTCATTCGCTGGTAGGGGTTGATTATCAGAAGCAGACTGCCAGTCATTCTCCAACTAGTGGTGATGATCCAGAGCAGATTCCCAATCATTTTTTAGGTGGGGCTGAGGATCAGAAGCAGAGTAACAGTCTTTTTCCATCTGATACTGATTATCAGGCGCAGAGTAACAGTCATTCTCCATCTGATACTGATGATCAAGAGCAGAGTACCAGTCATTCTCCAGCTGGGGCTGATGTTCAGGAGCAGACTGCCCGTTATTCTTCAGCTGGTGTTCATGATCAGGATCAGACAGCCAGTCAATCTCCAGCTAGTGCTGATGACGAGGCGCAGACTGCCAGTCATTCTCCAGCTGGTGTTGATGATCACAAGCACACAGCCAGTCATTCTCCTGTCGGTGCTGATGATCAGGAGCTGAGTATCAGTCATTCTCCAGCTGTTCTTGATGGTCGTGAGTAGACTGCCGGTTATTCTCCAGGGGGTACTGATGATCAGGAGCAGACTACCAGTCATTCTCCATCTGGTGCTGATGATTAGGAGTAGACTGCCTTTCATTCTCCAGCTGGTGCTGATTATCATGAGTCCACTGCAAGTTATTCTCTAGCTTCTGCTGATGATCTGGAGCAGACTCCCAGTTCCTTCTCCAGCTGGTGCTAATGAACAGGAGCCGAATGCCAGTTATTCAATAGCTGGTACGGATGATCAGGTTCAGAGTACTAGTCATTCTTTAGCTGGTGCTAATAATTGGGATCAGACTGCCAGTCATTCTCCAGATTGTGCTAATGATAAGGAGCAAACAGCCAGTCTTTCTCCAACTGGCTCTGATGATAAGGAGAAGATTGCCAGATATTTTCCAGCTAGTACTGATGATTGGGATCAAACTGCCATTCATTCCCTAGCTGTGGTTGATTATCAGGAGCAGACTGCCACTCATTCTCCAGCTGGTGGTGACGATCTGGAGCAGATTTCCAGTCATTCTATACCGGGTGCTGAGGATCAGGAGCATAGTAACAGTCATTCTCCAGCTGATACTGATGATCAGGATGAGAGAAACAGTCCTTCTCCAGCCGATACTGATAATCAGGAGCTGAGTAACAGTCATTCTCCAGTTGGGGCTGATAATCAGGAACAGACTGCCAGTCATTATTCAGCTGGTGCTGATGATGAGGAGCAGACAGCCAGTCTTTCTCCAGCTGGTCCTGATGATCAGGCGCACACTGCCAGTCATTCTCCAGCTGCTGATGATGATCAGGAGCAGACAGCCAGTCATTCTCCAGCTAGTGCTGATGATCAGGAGCAGAGTATCAGTCATTCTACAGCTGTTGTTGATAGTCAGGAGTAGACTACCAGTCATTCCCCATTTGGTACTGATGATCAGGAGCAGCGTACCAGTCATTCTCCATCTATTGATGATGATTGTATGTAGACTACCTGCCATTCTCCAGCTGGTGCTGATTATCACAAATCGACTGCCAGTCATTTTCTAGCAGCTGCTGATGATCAGGAGCAGACTGCCTCCCATTTTCCAGCTGGCGCTGATGATAAGAAGTAATCTCCCAGTCCTTCTCCAGCTGGTGCTGATGATCAGGAGCACACGGCCAGTTATTCTCCAACTGATACTGATGATCAGAAGCACAGTACCAGTCATTTTCCGGCTGGTGCTGAGGATCAGGAGCAGAGACACAGTCATTCTCTAGCTGATACTGATGATCAGGAACAAAGTACCAGTCATTCTCCAACTGATGCTGATGATCAGGAGCAGACTGCCAGTCATTCTTCAGCTGGTGCTGATGATTAGAAGCAAACAGCCTGTCATTTTCCAGCTGGTGCTGATGATCAGGAGCAGCCAGTTTGTCATTCTCCAGCTGGTTCTTATGATCAAGAGCCGAGTATATGTCATTCTCCAGCTTTTGTTGATGGTCGAGTGTAGACTGCCAGTCATTCTCCAGGTGGTACTGATGATCAGGAGCAGAGTACCAGTAACTCTTCATCTGGTGCTGATGATTAGGAGTAGACAGTCCTTCATTATCCAGCTGGTGCTGATAATCATGAGTTATTCTCTAGCTGCTGCTGATGATCAGGAGCAGACTACCTCTCATTTTCCAGCTGGTGCTGATAATAAGAAGCAGACTCCTAGTACTTCTCCAGCTGGTATTGATGAACAGGAGCAGACTGCCAGTTATTCTCAAGTTGGTGTTACTGGTCAGGAACAGACTGCCAGTTATTCTCTAGCTGCTGCGGATGATAAGGAACAGACTGCCAGATATTTTCCAGCTAATGCCAAGGATCAGCATCAGACAGCCAGTCATTCTCTGTTTGGGGTTATTTATGAGGAGCATACTACCACTCATATTCCAGCTGGTGATGATGATCCAGTGCAGATTCCCAGTCATTCTCTAGCCGGTGCTGAGGATCAGTAGCAGAGTAATAGTCATTCTCCAACTGATACTGATGATCAGAGCAGAGTAACAATCATTCTCCAGCCAATACCGATGATCAGGAGCAGAGTACCAGTCATTCTCCAGCTGGGTCTGATGATCAGGAGCAAACTGTCAGTCATTCTCTAGCAGGTGTTGATGATCAGGAGCAGGGTGCCACTCATTCTCCAGTTGGTGCTGATGATCCGGAGCAGACAGCAAGTTATTCTCCAACTGATACTGATGATCAGGAACACAATACCAGTCATTATCCAGCTGGTGCTGAGGATAAGGAGCAGAGTAACAGTCATTCTCTAGCAGATACTGATAATGAGGAGCAAAGTACCAGCCATTCTCCAACTAGGGCTGAGGTTCAGGAGCAGACTGTCAGTCATTCTTCAGCTAGTGCTGATGATTAGGAGCAAACAGCCAGTCTTTCTCCAGCTGGTGCTGATGATCAGGCAGAGACTGCCGGTCATTCTCTATCTGCTGCTGATGATCAGGAAAAGGCAGCCAGTCATTCTCCAGCTGGTGTTGATGATCAGGAGCAAAGTATCAGTAATTCTCCAGCTTTTGCTAATGGTCGGGATTAGATTGCCAGTCATTCTACAGGTGGTACTGATGATCAGGAGCAGAGTACCAGTCATTCTCCATCTGGTGCTGACGATTAGAAATAGACTGCCTGTCCTTCTCCTGCTGGTGCTGATTATTATGAGTCGACTGCCAGTTATTATCTGGCTGCTGCTGATGATCTGGAGCAGACTGCCTCTTATTTTCCTGCTGCTGCTGATAATAATAATTAGACTCCCAGTCCACATCCAGTTGGTGTTGAGGAACAGGAGCAGACTGCCAGTTATTCTCCAGCTGGTGCTGATAATCAGGTTCAGAGTACCAGTCATTTCCAAATGGGGCTGATGATAAGGAGTATACTGCCTCTCATCTTCCAGCTAGTACTGATGATCAGCATCAGACTGCCCATCATTCTCTATTTGGGGTTGATTATCAGGCGTAGACTGCCACTCATTCTCCAGCTGCTGGTGATGATCCGGAGCAAATTTCCAGTCACTCTCTAGATGGTGCTGAGGATCAGGAGCAGAGTAACAGTGATTCTCCAGCTGATATTGATGATTAGGAGCAGAGTAACAGTCATTCTCCAGCCGATATTGATGATCAGGAGCCGAGTACCTATCATTCTCCAGCTGGGGCTGATAATCAGGAGCAGATTGCCACTCATTTTTTAGCTGATACTGATGATCAGGAGCACAGTACCAGTCATTCTCCAACTGATGCTGATGATCAGGAGCAGAGTAGCAGTCATTCTTCAGCTAGGACTGATGATCAGGAGTAGACTGCCAGTCATTCTCCAGCTGGTGCTGATGATCAGGAGCAGGCAGCCAGTCATTCTCCAGCTGGTTCTTATGATCAAGAGCAGAGTATATGTCATTCTTCAGCTTTTGTTGATGGTCGGGTGTAGACTGCCGGTCATTCTCCAGGTGGTACTGATGATCAGGAGCAGAGTACCAGTAACTCTTCATCTGGTGCTGATGATTAGGAGCAGAGAGTCCTTCATTATCCAGCTGGTGCTGATAATCATGAGTCGACTGCCAGTTATTCTCTAGCTGCTGCTGATGATCAGGAGCAGACTGCCTCTCATTATCCAGCTGGTGTTGATAATAAGAAGCAGACTCCCAGTACTTCTGCAGCTGGTGTTGATGAACAGGAGCAGACTGCCTCTCATTTTCTAGCTGGTGTTGATAATAAGAAGCAGACTCCCAGTACTTCTGCAGCTGGTGTTGATGAACAGGAGCAGACTGCCTCTCATTTTCTAGCTGGTGTTGATAATAAGAAGCAGACTCCCAGTACTTCTCCAGCTGGTGTTGATGAACAGGAGCAGACTGCCTCTCATTTTCTAGCTGGTGTTGATAATAAGAAGCAGACTCCCAGTACTTCTGCAGCTGGTGTTGATGAACAGGAGCAGACTGCCAGTTATTCTCAAGTTGGTGTTGCTGGTCAGGAACAGACTACCAGTTATTCTCTAGCTGCTGCTGATGATAAGGAGCAGACTGCCAGATATTTTCCTGCTAACACCAAGGATCAGCATCAGACAGCCAGTCATGCTCTACTTGGGGTTAATTATCAGGAGCAGAATACCACTCACATTCCAGCTGGTGGTGATAATCATGAGCAGATTCCCAGTCATTCTCTAGCCGGTGCTGAGGATCAGTAGCAGAGTAATAGTCATTCTCCAGCTGATACTGATGATCAGAGCAGAGTAACAGTCATTCTCCAGCCGATACTGATGATCAGGAGCAGAGTTCCAGTCATTCTCCAACTGGACCTGATGATCAGGAACAGACTGCCAGTCATTCTCTACCTGGTGTTGATGATCAGGAGCAGGGTGCCACTCATTCTCCAGCTGGTGCTGATGATCCGGAGCACCCGGCCAGTTATTCTCCAACTGATACTGATGATCAGGAGCACAATACCAGTCATTATCCAGCTGGTGCTGAGGATAAAGAGCAGAGTAACAGTCATTCTCTAGCAGATACTGATGATGAGGTGCAAAGTACCAGCCATTCTCCAACTGGGGCTGATGATCAGGAGCAGACTGCCAGTTATTCTTCAGCTGGTGCTGATGATTAGGAGCAGACAGCCAGTTTTTCTCCAGCCGGTGCTGATGATCAGGCACAGACTGCCAGTCATTCTCTAACTGCTGTTGATGATCAGAAGCAGGCAGCCAGTCATTCTTCAGCTGGTGTTGATGATCAAGAGCAGAGTATCAGGAATTCTCCAGCTTTTGTTAATGGCTGGGGTTTGGCTTCCAGTCATTCTGTAGATGGTACTGATGATCATGAGCAGATTACCAGTCATTCTCCATCTGGAACTGACGATTACAAGGAGACTGCCTGTCATTATCCTTCTGGTGCTGATTATCATGAGTCGACTGCCAGTTATTCTCTGGCTGCTGCTGATGATCAGGAGCCGACTGCCTCTTATTTTCCTGCTGCTGATGATAAGATTTAGACTCCCAGTCCTTCTCCAGCTGGTGTTGATGAACAGGAGCAGACTGCCAGTTATTCTCCAGCTAGTGCTGATGATTAGGTTCAGTGTACCAGTCATTCTTCAATTGGGGCTGATGATATGGAGCATATTTCCTCTCAACTTCCAGCTAGCACCGATGATCAGTATCAGACTGCCCATCATTCTCTATTTGGGGTTGATTATCACAAGCAGACTGCCACTCATTCTCCAGCTGGTGGTGATGACCTGGAGCAGATTTCCAGTCATTCTCTAGATGGTGCTGAGGATCAGGAGCAGAGTAGCAGTCATTCTCCAGCTGATACTGATGATTAGGAGCAGAGTAACAGGCAAACCCTCGCCGATACTGATGATCAGGAGCCGAGTACCAGTCATTCTCCAGCTGGGGCTGATGATCAGGAGCAGACTGCCACTCATTTTTCAGCTGGTGTTGATGATCAGGAGCAGACAGCCAGTTATTCTCCAACTGATACTGATGATCAGGAGCACAGTACCAGTCATTCTCCAGCTGATGCTGATGATCAGGAGCAGAGTACCAGTCATTCTTCATCTGGTCCTGATGAACAGATTCAGAGTATCAGTCATTCTTTAGCTGGTGCTAATGATTAAGATCAGACTGCCAGTCATTTTCCAGATTGTGCTGATGATCAGGAGCATACTGCCAGTCCTTCTCCAACTGTCGCTGATGATAAGAAGCAGACTGTCAGATATTTTACAGCTACTACCGATGATCAGGATCAGACTGCCAGTCATTCTCTCGTTGGGGTTGATTATCAGGAGCAGACAGCCACTCATTTTCCAACTGGTAGTGATGATCCAAAGCAGATTTCCAGTCATTCTCTAGCTGGTGATGTGGATCTGAAGCAGAGTAACAGTCATTCTCCAGCTGATACTGATGATTAGGAGCAGAGTACCAGTCATTCTCCAGCCATGGTTGATGATGAGGAACAGACTGCCAGTCATTCTTCAGCTGGTCTGATGATCAGGAGCAGACAGCCAGTCATTCTCCTGCTGGTGCTAATGATCAGGCGCAGACAGCCAGTCATTCTCCAGCTGGTGCTGATGATCAAAAGCACACAGCCAGTCATTCTCCTGTTGGTGCTGATGATCAGGAGCAGAATATCCATAATTCTCCAGCTGTTGTTGATGGTCGGGAGTAGACTGCCAGTCATTCTCCAGGTGGTACTGGTGATCAGGAGCAGAGTACCAGTTATTCTCCATCCAATGATGATGATTAGGAGTAGACTGCCTGCCATTCTCCAGCTATTAATGATTATCATAAGTCGACTGCTAGTTATTCTTTAGCTGCTGATGATGATCTGGAGCAGACTGCCTCTCATTTTCCAACTGATGCTGATGATCAGGAGCAGAGTAACAGTCATTCTTCAGCTGGTGCTGATGGACAGGAGCAGACTGCCAGATATTCATCAGCTGGTGCTGATGATCAGGTTCAGAGTACTAGTCATTCTTCAGCTGGTATTAGTGATTAGGATCAGACTGCCAGATATTTTCCTGCTAGTACCAATGATCAGGATCTGACTTCCAGTCGATCTCTTGTGGTTCATTATCAGGAGCAGACTGCCACTCATTCTCCAGGTGATGGTGATGATCAGGAGCAGATTCCCAGACATTCTCTAGCTGTTGCTTAGGATCAGGAGCAGAGAAACAGTCATTCTCCAGCTGATACTGATAATCAGGAACAGAGTAACAATCATTCTCCAGCCGATACTGATGATCAGGAGCAGAGTACCAGTCATTCTCTAACTGGGGCTGATGATCAGGAGCAAACTGCCAGTCATTCTTCAGCTTGTGCTGATGATCAGGAGCAGACAGCTAGTCATTCTCCAGCTGGTGCTGATGATCAGGAGCAGAGTATCAGTCATTCTCCAGCAGTTGTTGATTGTCAGGAGTAGACTGCCAGTCGTTCTCCATTTGGTACTGATGATTAGGAGCAGAGTACCAGTCATTCTCAATCTAGTGTTGATGATTAGGAGTAGACTACCTGTCATTCTCCAGCTGGTGCTGATTATCACGAGTCGACTGCCAGTCATTTTCTAGCTGCTGCTGATGATCAGGAGCAGACTGGGTCCCATTTTCCAGCTGGCGCTGATGATAAGAAGTAGACTCCCAGTCTTTCTCCAGCTGGTACTGATGATCAGGTTCAGAATTCCAGTTTTTCTTCAGCTGGTGCTAATGATCAGGATCAGACTGCCAGTCATTCTACAGCTTGTGTTGATGATCAGGAGCAGACTGCCAGTCATTCTTCAACTGGTGCTGATGATCTGAAGTAGACTTCCAGATATTTTCCAGTTAGTATCAATGATCAGGATTAGACTGCCAGTCATTCTCTAGCTGGGGTTGACTATTAGGAGCAGACTGCCACTCATTCTCCAGCTGGTGGTGATGATCGGGAGCAGACTCCCAGTCATTCTCCAGCTTGTGCTGATGATCGGGAGTAGACTGCCTGTTATTCTTTAGCTGGTGTTGATGACCTGGATCAGAGTACCAGTCATTCATCACCTTGTGCTGATGATCAGGCACAGACTATCAGATATTTCCCAGCTGGTACTGATGATCAGAAGTAGACTGCCACTCATTCTCCAGCTGACCTTGATAATCAGGAAGAGATTGCCTGTCATTATTCAGGTGGCCTTGATGATAAGGAGCACACCAACTGTCATTCTCCAGCTGGTGCTGATGATCAGTAGCAGAGTACCAGTTATTCTCCAGCCGGTGCTAATAATCAGGATCAGACTGCCAGTCATTCTCCAGCTGGTGCTGATAATCAGGAGCAGAGTACCAGTCATTCTCCATCTTGTGCTCATGATCAGGAGTAGAGTACCAGTCTTCCTCCAGCAGGTACCGATAATCAAGAAAAGACTGCCAGTTATTTTCCATCCAGTGCTGATGATCAGAATCAGAGTACCAGTCATTCTACAGCTGATGCTGATGATCAGGTGCAGACCACCAGACGCCATGTGTGTCTTGAAATGTTCCAGGAACTTTATTACTATGTTGATATTTGTCTAGAGGCTATTATGAATCTATCGTCTCACCCCGCATTGAGCCAGGAATCCTGGAAATGGGACAGTAAACCCATGATGAATCCATGGGAATCAAAACTTGCATGCTGAGTTTTGAACTTGGTGTAGCATTTGTTACTTTGAAATTCAGCTTGGATTACGTCAAATCTCTTGTATCAAAGCTACAAAAGTATGAATTGGCATTCACAAAGCATATCACATGGTTGATGGTGTCACACAAGGTATCCATGGACTTTGAGATAATACTGATGCTGAGTTTCAGCAGTGGTATGATAACGAAGTGAGAGACATTAATGACTGAGTTTGATCAACTGGAACCATGCCACGCACAACTCGAGTGCAACGGCATCAGAGTAACACTGAGGTAGCCCCACCATTTGAATACTACAAACGCACAATTGCTATCCCGCTGGTTGATGGCCTTCTCCAGCAGCTGAAGGATAGGGTTTCAGCATTGTGGAATACCAAACACAGTTGCTGGAATGTTGGCTTTATTCAGCTTAGAGTTGTGGCAAGGTGTTGGCCAAGCCGGTACAGTGTTAGGGACTCAATGTTGCCAAGCAAGCATACAAACACCAGCAGTCACAGTTACCAATTCACACCACATTCACCCCCACTGAGAAGAACATACAGTACAGTACACATCCGCATCATAACAAAACACGAATTCACTGATTTCACACCAACTGTAATTATTCTTACATCACATTTGCATTACAAGGCTCACCTTATTGGCACTACAAATTTCATATTCATATTACAAAACTCATGAGTACTTATTTTATTTGATAACTGGGCTCATCTCACATAAAAAACACATTGGTAACAATGGGCCTTATAACTACTAATTCATAATGAACACATTGACGTAAGGACACTTACCACCCATACTACTCCCACTCATCTAGGACAAAATCTGAGAGATAGCCTGGAGGGCGCCTAGTGCGACTTGTGCGTTGAGGCGCCTCTGAGGTTGGCGTTTCTGTGGGTGTTCCTTTCGACAGTGCCTTTCCTGGGGTGGGCGGTTCTGTGGTTTGTTGCGGTTCGGTTACGGGCTCCCTCCCCTGGACTTGTTTTGTATCCACTTGACTTCTTTTCGTTCTCTGGCTGGAGTCTCCAGGTGGGAGGGTGGGTCCTTGATTGATGGGAGTCTTGCCATTCTCTCGCATGTTGAAGATATGATGGCTTCCTTTATCGTGACAGGTGTTTGGACTGAATACTTTAGCTGCAGGAGCCAGGTGACGAGTCGACACAGCGGATTCCTTGCCGTCTTGGTGCGCAACACGAACCCATTGTGGGTTGACATGCAGGAGTCTAACTTCCTCGACCTCAGGTTCGTATTTGGATTTCCTAACCGTTTTCTTTAGAAGAGCTTGTTCATTTTCGGTCATCCACGATGGAGCCGCCTGCCCGTATGTTGCTTTCCTGGGGTGCAGGGACCTAATACTGTGTAATGCTTGATCCAGGACAGCCTCCCACATTTCTATAGGGAGGGAGAGAGAAGCGAGAGCTAACCTTACGGTGCGCCACAAAGTTCCATTGGCTCTCTCGATCTGGCCATTGCCACAGGGGTTATACGCAGACAAGTAGCTTGTAGCCACTCCACGGTCATGAAGGAACTTTTGGTACTCTGACGACATGAAAGCAGGTCCCCTGTCTGAATGAATATACTCGGGCAGGCCCCAAACTGAAGAGAGTAGACAAACATTTAATGGTGGTACTCGCTGAGGTGTCTTCTGTTGCAAAGGCGAACGGAAATCTGTTGTACTCGTCGATTATGTTGAGAATGTATCTGTTCTTTATGGTGGACGGCATCGGACCTTTGAAGTCGATAGCCAGACGCTCGAATGGCCTGGTAGCTTTTACCAATGTTCCTGTTTCTTTGGAGAACTTAGGTTTGATCTTAGCACAGGTTTGGCATTTACGTATGACAGTCCAAGCTTCTTCAATGGTAAAGGGTAAGTTTCTCTGTCTTATGATGTGGGTCATCCTTCTGATTCCTGGATGGCATAGGTGCTCGTGAAGCTGAGTCAGCTCGTCTCCTTGAGTACAGGTAAGTGAAGCCACACATCCCGAGGCACGAGAGAGAGCGTCTGCTACTTGGTTCTTTGATCCAGGTCTGTATGTGATGTCGAAGTTGAAACAACTAAGTTCCAGCCTCCACCGCATTATTTTTTCATTCTTGATTTTGCCATGGTTCTTGGCGTCAAACATGAAACGCACTGATTGCTGATCAGTTATGAGTCTAAATTTACGTCCTAGCAGAAAGTGTCGCCATTTCTTGATGGCTTCTACGATAGCACATACTTCGCGTTCCACTGCTGATTGTCGTTTCACCGATTCTGGGAGCGAGCGAGAAAAGAAGGCCACCGATTTTCCTTCTTGTGTCAATGAGGCTGCAACGGTGTCAGCAGAGGCGTCTGTTTCGACTACAAAGACTGCTTCGTCATCTATAGCAGCAAGTGAAGCTCGAGATATTTCATTCTTTAGTTCTTCGAGTGCTTGTTCTGCAGATTTGGCCATCGGGAAAGTTTTCACTCCGACTAAAGGTCGAATTTTCTGGGAGAAGTTCGGTACCCACTTTGCATAGTGGGATAAGAGTCCTAACGTTCTTTTGAGACTAGGGGTATTGTCCGGAGGGTTCATATCCAGTAACGGAAGCATTCTCTCCGGGTCAAGTAGGACTTGGTGATCATTCACTACATGGCCCAAAATTGAGATTGATGTTTGAGCATAAACACTTTTCTTGTCATTTATGGTAAGTCCATACTTCAATGCAGTTTCTTGAAAGCGTTTCAGATTTCTGTCGTGTTCTTCCCGTGTGTGACCGCAGACCGTGATGTCATCTATGTAGGCGAACGTACCCTCTAGTTGTTCCTTACCAATAATTTTGTCGAGAACTTGCTGAATGCAGGTAGCCCCGTTGGTTACTCCAAAAGCCAAACGCGTGAATTCGAACAGCCTTCCCTCTGCTTCGAACGCCGTGAATTTCCGATCAGCCATGTTCAATGGTATTTGATGATATGCTGCCTTCAAGTCTATGGAGCTGAAGTAGTGGTAAGTAGAAATTTTCTCAATCATCTCGGTGATCCCTGGAACAGGATAAGCAATTAGGTTGGTGAATCTGTTTATGGTTTGAGAGTAATCTATGACCAATCTTTTCTTATCACACTGATCGACGACTACCACTTGAGCTCTCCACGAACTGCGACTCGGTGTGATGATGCCCTCCTCTAACAGCCTTTTTACTTCTTTCTTGATGAACTCAGAGTCCTCTTTGGAATACCTTCTGGATTTCACCTGTATCGGGTGACAGTCGACTGTCAGATTGTCGAAGATGGCTGGCGGTTCAATTTGAGCCGCTATCAGAGCACAAGGTGACTAGATGCTTAGCTCCAAAGGCGGTAGCGTTCCACCAAAGTCTACGCTGACTTGCTTGTGTAACTGTAGGAAGTCATGTCTCAAAACAACTGGAACCACGCAATCGTCCATCAAGTGCAGACAGAACTCAGGGTATACTCTTCCACTTACGGTTAAATCGTAATTGCAACACTTGTTAAGTTTCATTGTCTGTTTGGCATTAGCCATGGTTATGCTGCAGGCTGAAGAACGAGTCACTGAGTTCATAGCCCTAGCTACTTTGGCATCTATAAAGCTTTTAAATGCTCCAGTGTCGACCAGCCCGTCCAGGGCCTCAGCTCCATTCAGTTCTACCGGTAGGACAGTTTTGTAAACACTTCGTAGTGCAGGGGAAACTGCAGTCACAGCGGCCCCTGTTAAGGAAGCAGGGATGGACTGTGGGAGGTTGTCTGGGACTATTCCAGCTACAAGATTAGAGTTAGTTGATTTACCATTATTGTTCTATCATTTTGTTTGCGATTTGCAGACACGAGCATAATGACCTACCTTCTGACAGTTGGAACACGAGGCTTTCTTGGCTGGGCAGTGGGCTCTGGGATGTAGGGATCCTCCACAAAAGAAGCACCTCTGACTGCTGACGGCGGCAGCACACTCACTTGGATTCGGGGAGTCACTCATTTCGATCGGAAAACTGTTGGGATCTGTTTCGGGATTTGCCTGATCATCTATCAATGCTGCCACAGTGGTATTGGTTTCACTTGCATAAGACGCTGAGTGCAGTTGAGCCATTTCCAGTGCACAGGCTTGTTTCACAGCTGTGGATAAGTCCAAGGATAAGTTCTCTAACAGTCTCTGTCAGATTGCATTAGATGCCATACCCGTGATATATGAATCTCTGATGGCCAGTTCTTCAGCCTGAGCGGCTGTACAATCAGTGAAGCTACATTCCGAGGCCAGACCTTTGAGGTTATCCAAAAAAGCATCTAGAGTCTCGCCACTCTGTTGCTTGCAGGTGGCTAATTTGTATCTGGCAAACACTTCACTTTAATGTTTCACAAATCTAGCCTTCAACAGGCTTATGGCAGCGGCATATGTGGTGGCACTTTTGATTATCTTAAACGGTTTACAAGATACGTGAGCACGAAGCAAGGCCAACTTATCTGGATTTAAGTCCGGGTTGATGGCCGCACAGAACGCCTCAAAGTTATCATGCCACATAATCCATTTGTCCCCCGCATCGGCTGATTCTGGGTCCACATCAATTGGGCTGGGCCTCAGAAACTTGTCCATGTTGAATATTAAGCCAAATAAATTGTGGAATACCAAACACAGTTGCTGGAATGTTGGCTTTATTCGGCTTAAAGTTGTGGCAAGGTGTTGGCCAAGCCGGTACAGTGTTAGGGACTCAATGTTGCCAAGCAAGCATACAAACACCAGCAGTCACAGTTACCAATTCACACCACAACCATACTGCAGTTGGTCCCAAAAACTTGGAACACAACGTTCCGGTTTGTCTGAGGACATCACCACGCAGGTACTGCACTGGAAAGATGATGCAATGATCTTAGATGATGGCACATGATGTGGTGTTCCTTCCAAGGCACACTTCCAGACACACTCATGAATGCTTGGCCCAACATATGTACATTGTTGATCCTTGGGTGTACTTTACCAGTCATATCAGCCGAAACTGAACGGTAATTTTCAGTTATGAGATTATTGAAGACACCTCAGGAATAAAATGACCGACTACAGACTCTAAGCTCTCACGCTTATGAAAATCCACTACAATGTCGAATTAGAGTTGACAGATAATGCTGATGAGTTCATCAAAGCACACCTCAGGAAACTCTTCAACAGCACGCTACTGTCAGAGTAGCAATTTGAATTGATGAATTTGTAGCAAAGGTTTCAGTAATTCATCTTGATAATACACCTACGGCTTGTCTCTTCATTATTACGAGAAATTCTGTTGTGAAACTAAATAAAACTTTTTATGACAAAGTTTGAACACAGTTTTCTTATAACATCCTCCTCGAATTTTACGAATAATAAAGCTGTGCAAACAATATGAATTTGCTTTATTCTGGTGATGTCAGATATGATCATTAATAATACTTACGAGTTTAGGATTCATTGCCAGGCCTCAGAATTTGAGAAAATACGAGAAAAAGTAAATCTTAAAGAAAACCTGATTTAACTTCTGTTTTATGCGTCCCATTTGGCAATTACTGTATCTCAATATATTTTACTTTACACCACAAATATCAAACAAATGCGTCTGTTGTCAGATATGCAGTGAATTACATTTTAAAAAAAGGGCTTACTACCATGCTCCTTATATTTGGACAAACACCAGATCAAAATTGATGTTTCCTGATAGTATTTTCAGTTTTCAGATTTTGTGTCAGGAAATAGGGCCTATGATTTTTTTTTAAAATGATATACAAATCCAGCGTGGTAATGCTCTTCAGGGTTGTCTCAGAAGTGATCTGAGAGACTACAAAATACCAAATTTTCCCGGGGGGCTAACGGCGCCCCTCCAAGCCCCGGACCAGATTGACTTTGCTCACTACGCTGGCTCACATTTAAAGGTTAAAGGTTAAACGTGACTGGTTTCAGTTCCGGTTCCATCAGAATAGATGCTCACCAGAACGTCAGCCAGGCAAGCCCAACCCCCCACTGTGGTGCCCTACCACAGCAGTAGCCTCCCCAGTAAACAGCTTAAACTCACTGTCCTGGGCGGGGATCGATCTCTTGCCATGCGAATGCTAGGCAAACACGTTACCACTGTACTTTTATAGGTCAGTACCCGTCTGGTAGTCTTTTTTTCATTTACATTATACCATTTTGGAGATGAAACAAATTATTTATGTCTGTTGCTGCTTCAGTGGTCTTTCTCTTATAGTATTCGTTTTTTTTCTCTTTAATAGGTAGCCTAATTGTATTGGTACATTACGATTTTTTAAATCATCCCATGTAGTTTCAGTTTTTAACCGATTCCACTTTCTTTGTCTTTTTCCATCTTCTCTAAAATCTCCCCATCCAGCCAAGGAGATCGGTCTTTAACAATTATAGTTTTTTTTCCATCAGTGGATACAGCATCATATTCACTCTTACTCACCCTATTATATATGGCATAAGGCAGTCAACACATAACATCCAACAAACGGTGTTATTGTCACCGCAAGGAATATTGATAGTATTATTAATTTTCTTTGTAACTGTAAGTTTATTTTCTTCACCACTGTGTTTCCGTAGAGGTACTCTAAACGTGATAAGTCTGTGAATAGGAGAGATAGTGCACTTCTCTTCTACATTTATATCAGATACAATGTTATTCGTTCTGTAAGGACACCGCTCCCTTCATCGTCCAGAAAATCAACAAACTGTTTATTTATTTGAATTCTCCTTTTGCCACACCGTGGTTTCCCATGTATATGTATTCAACTCTACCAGAGCTACATTTTGACATATGTATTATTTCATTACATGTTTCTGTTAACTCATAATTCGTATATTTGTAAGTGTAAAAAAACACATATATTTTGACGGGCAACTCAATCTGATTTGGCGCCAGCGCCATCCTACCTTTCCGTCCGCACCTTGTAATATACTCCCACGCACATTTGAATAAAGTATCAGTTGATCTTGGTGACGCTTGTCTCACTGTCCTTACAACTGGTGACCCAGGAGTTGAAAGTAGCATCAGCGGTTTTGGCTTTGCCATTAATGGACTTATTACAGCCATGCTACCTTCTCTATACTCCGTTACCTTAGTCGTGAGCCTGCCTTTGGTTCTCCCACACTTCGGTGCATGTAAGGCATTAGGATGAGCTTAACCGCCATATCAACTTCTCACCTCTTCGCCGACTCGTCGTCTGGCCACGATGCAGGAAGCAACACGCCCATCGCACCCAACTGTTCGATTTGGTATTTTGGTAGGAAGTTCTATTAACCATAATAATTACCTGGAACATAGATGAACAATTGTTAGTAATTATTTCTCAGCTGATCCCATCTTTGTTGTCAGTGTGGCTTGATGGGTAATAATACGTTGGTATTCTAAAAAATACATTTAATGTATAAAAGACTACATTGTACTGTTTACTCTGTGACAGCTAACTCCCAAGTGTATATGGAGCGTCTTACACAATCTGACAAACCAAAACATTGCTAAACAAAAGAGCATCGCTCTGAAAAGACTTAAATCCTACTCTAGTACAAAATCATAAAGAACCACATCCTATCTGAGGTAATCAACAAATGTTTGAATCCTAATACCAAAACAAATCATTACTCTTATGTATAAAGCATAACATGTCTTATTCATGCAATATGATGCAATGTTGTGCAATACCTGCAACACTTGAAATAATATAGTACATTGTTACAATAATACATAACAGTCTCCTCCCCCTTAACTTGACATTGTAAAAATATTCATAAATCTAATTTCTCAGGGGGCTTTCCTCTGTTAATCCTATTAGGAAGCACTTTAACCTCATCTTGTACTGGTACATGAATTGGTTCTGAATCTACATTGGATGTTGGACCATCTTGGTTAATATTTGACTCATTTGATCTAACTACTTCTTTAAGTTTCTCATCTCTAACATTCACATGCTCTACTGTCTTTCTGTTTAACGGCTGTAATTGATCAACATGACGTTTTACAACATTATCACCAACACGAACATCATAATGTAAATTTCCTATCTCTCTTACAATCTCTCCTGGTACCCACTTCTCTGGAGTGTTGTACGATCTTACCATGACATCAGACAAAGGTAAAAAATGTCTTACATTAGGAAGCTTTGCTACTTGTTTATACCCTTTATCTTCTAAATCACTTTGCAAACTTGGATACAACAAATCTAACTTACACCTTATCCTCCTCCCCATCAACAAATTTGAGGGTGCCACGCCTGTTGTGGTGTGCGGCGTTGTTCTATAAGACAATAAAAATTTTGACACATGCAAAAATATATTACCTGAATTTGCTTTTCTACACTTCATATTGTGTTTAAACGTTTGAACAAACCTTTCAGCCTCTCCATTAGTGGATGGATGATATGTAGCTGAAAATGTATGCTTTATACCATTGACATTACAAAATTCTTTAAACTCTTGTGAGGTAAACTGTGGACCATTATCTGTAACAATTCTTTCTGGAATACCATGCGTTGAAAAAATTTGCATCAACTCTTTTATTGTGGCGTAAGACGTTATTGTCTTCATTGGGATAATTTCTGGCCACTTACTGTAAGCATCTACTACTATCAAAAACAAATCATTCAAAAAAGGGCCTGCAAAATCTATATGCACTCTTTGCCATGGATACCTGGGTAACTCCCACGGGTGCATTCTAGCAAATTGAGGATTGTTCTGTTGCATAACACAATTCATACAATTCTTTATATAACATTCCACATCTTTATCTACACCTGGCCACCATACAAAAGTTCTCGCAATGGACTTTGATCTTACAATACCTTGGTGATCAGCATGTATTTCAGACAAAACCTTATTTCTTAGTGAATTAGGAATAACTACCCTTGAACCTCTCATCACTATTCCTTGTGTTACACTTAGTTCATACCATATATCCTTATACGGTTTACAATTTTCCTCTTTTCCACATAAGTCCCTACCTGTCATTAAACTCTCCAAAACCTTACTAAGTACTGGGTCTCTCTTGGTACTGTGTGCTACATCTTTTGCAGTTATGGGTACATCATATACAGAAATTAACAGAACACTGTCATCATACTCCTCTGGAGCTTTGTCTACGGGTAATCTGGATAAAGCATCTGAATTAGACATGTTTGATGTTGGACGGTATTCTATATCAAAGTGGAACGCTGCTAACGTAATTGCCCAACGTTGTAGTCTTGCAGCTACCAACGTAGGTAAACTTGCTTTTGGACCCAATATTGTTAATAAAGGTTTATGATCTGTAACAAGTGTGAACTTTTTCCTACCATAAAGATACATATGGAATTTTTTAACTCCATTAACTAATGCTAAACCTTCCTTTTCTATTTGAGAGTAATTCCTTTCTGCCTTGTTCAATACTCTAGAAGTGAATGCAGTTGGTTTTTCTGTTCCATCTGGCATTACATGAGATAATACTGCACCTAAACCTATGTTTGATGCATCACATACTAATTTAACTGGTAAATCCATTTGATAATATACTAAGAATGTAGGTGATGTTATTTCCTGTTTGATTTTTTCAAAAGATTCCTGACACTCTTTTGTCCACTTCCATTCTACACCCTTATTCAACAGATTATACAATGGATGTGCAATTGTAGACAAATTCTGAATGAAATTCCCATAAAATGTTACTAAACCTAGAAATGATTGTAATTCCTTAACATTTTCTGGCACTTTTGTTGATTGTACAGCTTTAATCTTCTCTTTAGTTTTGTGAATACCCTTGCCATTTATTACAAAACCTAAGTATTCCACTGAATCAACTTCTAAAATACATTTGTTCTTATTTACTCTAATATTATGTTCCTTCAATTTCTTCAGAAATATCATCTATAAAAATGAATACTCCTTGCATTCCTGAAAAAATCTTATCCATAGTTTGTTGCCATATAGCTGGACTACTTGCAACTCCATAAGGTAATCTCTTTGGCCTAAACAAACCTAAGGATGTATTTACTGTACATAATTCTTGTGAAGTTTCATCCATGGGAAGCTGTTGAAATGCTTGTCTTAAATCTAATTTAGAAAAAACACTGCATCCTGACATAGTTGCAAACATGTCTTTCGGATTTGGTAAGGGATGTTGAGCTACTTGCAGTTGTGGATTTAACGTTACTTTGTAATCTCCACATAACCTAACCTGTCCACTTTCCTTCACAATAGGAACTAATGGTGTAGCCCAATCTGAATATGTAACCTTTTCCCAGGAACCTTCACTTTCTAATCTCTTGATTTCTGTTTCAACTGCACTTTTCAATGCATACGGTACTGGTCTCGGAGCAAAAAATCTAGGAGAACTGTCAGGTTTCAAAACTAAAATTGCCTTTGCGTTCTTTACTGTACCTATTTTATCTTCAAATACGTCTTGAAACTCTGATATGATATTATCCATAGACATTTCATTTTTGTTTTCATCTTGTCTACCTACAACCTTCAAAATACTAGGCCAATCTAACTTCAAATACTGTAGCCAATCTAAACCTAGCAAAGTTTGTCCATTACCTTTTACTACTGTTAATGGCATTCTCTCTAATTTCTGTTCTTTGTACTGTACTTCTACGTTCGAAGCAACTATTACCTGAATATCAAAACCATTATAACTTTTCAAAACTCTATTTGTACCTTCTAATAACAAATTAGGAATGCTTTTAGCCATTTTCTCAGACATAATTGATACATCGGCTGCTGTGTCAACTTGCATCAAAATTGGTTTACCATTGATGATTACTTCTACCATGATATGTTTCTTTGCACCTTTGTTGACTGAGTTTATGTGAAACGCAAAATCAGTTTCTGAACTAACCTGATTATCATGAACACTTTCCTCATTATTCTCTTGACCCATAGTATAAACTGTAGCATTTATTTTCTTTGCGTACCGTTTAGGAAATCTACAAGCAGTTGCAAAATGACCCAGCTTTCTGCAATTCTGGCATGTCTGTCCAGTAGCAGGGCATTTCTTTGCTTCGTATGCAAGATGATCAGTTTTACCACACCTAAAACACTTGGGTTTTTCCTGTTGTTTCTGTGTATAAGCCTGATTCTGATATTTATGAACATTAGTGTTAGGCACTTTTCTATGACTAGGCTTTGACATATTCCTTCTCTGATTCTCATTGGTTTTCCACTTAGAACCTACTGTATTAATTTTAGAATTTTCCATTCTATTGCTTGTAGAACTACCTATTATGTTACTTTGCCTATTTGATGTTTCTAAAGCTCTGCCTGTTATCAATACCTTTTCTAATGTTAAATCTTTTTCTTGCAATAATTTCTTTCTTAGCTCTTCTGATGTGCAATGTGCAATTACTTGATCTATGATAACATTTTCTAACTCTAGAAATTCACATGAAACAGCTAAATTCTTTAGTCTAGTCACAAATGCATCTAAACTTTAATTTTCTTTCTGATAAGCTTGCGCTGAAAACTGGTATCTTTCAAAAAATTTATTGACCTGAGGAGCAAAATATGTGGTAAGAGCCTTAATTGCAGCTTCACTTGTGTCATCTGTAGGCTGCAAAGTCTTAAACACTTCCCGAACTTCCCTACCTGCTGTATGTAGTAACAATGCCTTCTTTTGTGCATCCTTCATGTTCCCTAATGCTTCTAAATAAATCTTAAATTCCTCACACCACTGTTGCCATCGTGTTGCAACAGAATTAGGCTCAGCAGTGATGCTGAAACCTAGTGGGTGCTCGATGTTAAAAGGCATTTTGATTGCTTACCTTAATAACTGTGGTAGGTTAAGTTACTGTTCTGCAGTCACAAGTGTACTTCCTACCTACCTAACTGTAAATTTCACCCTTTTGTGTATTTGATGAAATTCCTATTCTGCTGCTGGTAAAATCTTCATTTGGCGATTTTACTCTTGTCCCCTGATGTACATAGACCTTCTCTTGTGCTGGCCGTCCTTGTGCATAGGGTCCAATGTTTCTCCCTGCTTGCTTCTCCCTGCTTGTCCGTCGTCCTAAACGTCGCCAATGTTCGATTTGGTATTTTGGTAGGAAGTTCTATTAACCATAATAATTACCTGGAACATAGATGAACAATTGTTAGTAATTATTTCTCAGCTGATCCCATCCTCATCGCCAATGTTCGATTTGGTATTTTGGTAGGAAGTTCTATTAACCATAATAATTACCTGGAACATAGATGAACAATTGTTAGTAATTATTTCTCAGCTGATCCCATCTTTGTCGTCAGTGTGGCTTGATGGGTAATAATACGTTGGTATTCTAAAAAATACATTTAATGTATAAAAGACTACATTGTACTGTTTACTCTGTGACAGCTAACTCCCAAGTGTATATGGAGCGTCTTACACAATCTGACAAACCAAAACATTGCTAAACAAAAGAGCATCGCTCTGAAAAGACTTAAATCCTACTCTAGTACAAAATCATAAAGAACCACATCCTATCTGAGGTAATCAACAAATGTTTGAATCGTAATACCAAAACAAATCATTACTCTTATGTATAAAGCATAACATGTCTTATTCATGCAATATGATGCAATGTTGTGCAATACCTGCAACACTTGAAATAATATAGTACATTGTTACAATAATACATAACACCAACGGCCTTGCCTCCACGCCCAAAGTCAAACTGCCGCCCTTTTCTCAACACAACACCGCTTCCTGGTTCCTGAGAGCAGACGTACTCTTCCGCGTCGCTAGACTCAGCGACTCCTGCGCCAAGGCTGACATCGTTCTCACCTCCATACCTGAAGAGGTATTCGACAAGATTTCCCCATGGCTCGACGCCCAGGCCGGCCAAGTTTCATACGACGACCTCAGAACGAAACTCATCGGTATCTACTCCCTCTCTGTCTCAGCAAAGGCACAGAAAGTCCTGGACCTCGCCGGCAAGCCCTTGGGTGACACCTCTCCTGTTGAGGCGTGGGACGAGTTATCCGGCCTGCTTATGCTCCCCGAAACAGACAGCAACGGCCGACGACGTGAGATTAGCTTATCTCGCGAAATCTTTCTTCGACGCCTACCACAGGACGTAAGGGCCCAATTGACAGACGCCGACACGCTCCCGATGAACGAACTCCTGTCGAAGGCTCATAAGCTCCACGAGGCCTCCAAAGCATCTCGCCTCGGACCATCATCGTCAGCACCGCCTTCGTTCTCCTCCTTCAGCAGCTGCTTTTCCATAGACTCCTCGGCAACGGCCCCTGAGGACAACAAGATCAACGCTCTATCAAGAAAGAAACCGCCGCAACCAACACGACCGAACCCTAGGACTAACCCAGCATGGTGCTTCTACCACCAACAGTTCGGCAGCGACGCCAAGAAATGTAGAGCACCATGCAGTTTCCCTAGAAGATGACGCCAGAAGCATCCACCTGCCACCATCGCAGCCGCAGTTAACCAAAACAAGAATGGTTTCTATATCCTCGATACCATTTCCAACCGTAGACTCATGGTAGACACCGGCGCAATGCAGTCAACGTTCCCACCTTCCAAGTCCGACCTAGACCGTGGTCCCGACAAAAACGCTCCCTCACTCATCGCCGCCAACGAATCTCCCATACGGTGCTATGGGATTAGGACCCTCAAGATATATATCATAGGCCGTTCATATTCTTGGCCCTTCGCCATCGCTGACTTCAATTGCCCCCTCCTAGGTGCAGATTTCCTCGCCCACCACGGACTCCTCGTCGATGTCGCTAACAAACGTCTCATCGACACGGGAACCTGCCAGTCCCTCGCCCTAGAATACAGCCCTGCAACAATGTCCGTATCCGCCGTAACGACGCACCCCTACGCCGACATTCTACGAGAATTTCCCGAGGTTTTCAAGCCCGAGCTCCGACACTCGCCAGGTTCCCCGTCCAAGCACGGGATCTACCACCACATCACAACGACAGGACCTCCTACTCACGACAAATTCCCCCGCCTCCCGCCCCAGAAACTGAAGGATGCCAAACGCGCCTTCGAGGAAATGGGTATCTGTGAGAAAGCATCGAGCCCCTGGGCATCGCCCCTACACATGGTAAAAAAGCCGGACGGGTCCTGGAGACCTTGCGGCGACTACAGGCGCCTCAACCTCATCACAACGCCCGATCACTACCCGCTGCCCAACATGCAGGACCTAACGAACGCGTTGCACGGCACGAAGTATTTTACCAAGATGGACCTCCTCAAGTCTTACTTCCAGGTCCCCGTATTTCCGGAAGACATCCCGAAAACTGCCATTGTAACGCCGTTTGGATCCTACACCTTCGCATACTCAACCTTAGGTCTACGCAACGCCAGGGCGACCTTCCAACGACTAATGGATAGCATTCTGGGTAACCTACCTTTCTGCGTCTGCTACGTCGACGACATCCTGATATTCTCGAAAACCAAGGAGGAACACCGGAGGCACGTCCACACCGTCCTCAAACGCCTACAGGAGAACGGCCTGGTCGTACGTTTCGACAAATGCACGTTCAGTGCGGAAGGAGTGGATTTCCTTGGTCACCGCGTATCCTCGTGCGGGGTAAAACCCATGACAACGAAGGACGACGCCATCAGAAAGTTCCCGATACCTACGACCATCCGCCAACTTCAGGAGTTCCTGGGGATGGTCAATTACTACAGGCGCTTCATCCCCAACATCGCACAAACCCTGTCACCCCTCGACAACGTCCTGAAAGGAAAAGCAAAAAAACTCGAGTGGGGTTTGCCCCAGCAACAGGCATTCGCCCGGACGACGGATGCCCTCGCGAATGCCACCACCCTGGCTCATTTCGACGACAACGCCCCCCTGCGACCAACGACTGACGCCAGCAACGTCGCCTGTGGGGCTGTGCTGGAGCAACTCGTCGATGGTTCTCCTTGACCGCAGGCATTCTTCAGCAAGAAATTGAAACCCGCCGAAACAAGATACAGCACCTTCGATAGGGAACTCCTCGCCGTCTACCTCGCCGTCCGCCACTTCAGGCACATCTTGGAGGGCACTCCCTTCACAATCGCGACGGACCATCAACCCCTCGTACACGCTTTCACAAAATCGACAGACGCATGGTCCTCCCGACAACAACGTCATCTTGCAACAATCGCCGAATTCGGGTGCACCATACGTTACGTCCCAGGAAAGAAAAACCCAGTCGCGGACGCCCTTTCAAGGATTGAAATTGACGCAATCCACCTGGGAATCGACTACGCCAATCTCGCAACCGAACAACGCACCGACCGAGAAGCACAGGATCACCTGACGGGGCCATCAGCGCTCAAGATAAGTGTGATTCCCCTCGGACCAGCAGGAGTAACTATTCTTTGCGACACCAGCACCGGCCGCCCACGTCCCTGGATACCAGCCTCCTGCAGAAGGAAAATATTCGATATCATCCATGGACTTTCACACGCCTCAGGACGCACCACCGCTCGCCTTCTGTCTGAAAAGTTCGTCTGGCCAGGGATAAAAAAGGATGCCTGGGAATGGGCGAAGTCATGCATCAACTGCCAGTCAAGCAAAGTCAGCCGTCACACCGAATCGGGGGTAGGCAATTTTCCCCAGCCAAAAAGACGTTTCGGTCACATACTCATCGACGTCGTGGGACCATTGCCCCCTTCTGGATCTTCTCGCTACCTGCTTACGATCATCGATCGCTCCACGAGGTGGTTGGAGGCATCGCCGATGACCGAAGCTACGACTCAAGCATGCGCCGAAGCCCTCCTGTCAAGCTGGGTGAGCAGGTTTGGCGTTCCTGACGACATCACGACAGACAGAGGACCCGCTTTCCTCTCAGAAATATGGCTCGCTTTGTCGAACCTGATGGGGACGACGCTCCACAGCACCACGGCATACAACCCCGCGGCAAACGGCATGGTCGAAAGAACTTACCGCGCCCTCAAGGTGTCCCTGATGGCGAGCTGCACCAACGGGGACTGGAAATCACGACTTTCTTGGGTACTCCTCGGCCTTCGCTCCGCCCCTCGCGCAGACGGCGAACCTTCGCCCGCCGAAAAGGTTTACGGGGAGGCGCTCGCAGTTCCTGCCGAATTCTTTCCCTCATCAACCGACAACACGCAGCTGGATCACCTAAGGGACATCGCCAGGAAGTTCAGGCTATGTCTCAAAACTTACCAGGACAGAACCAAGCACTTCAAGCCAAAAAACCTGGATGACTGCGGGTACGTTTTCGTCCGTGTCGACGCTCATCGACAACCACTAACTAGACCTTATCGAGGCCCCTACCGGGTAATTAAGAAACCAAGGAAAGCCTTCCTTCTCGACGTCCATGGCCAAGAGGACTGGGTCTCAATAGACCGTGTGAAACCAGCGTTTCTGGAAGGAAGCGACACCGCCTCCGCCGGACCTGGCAGATCCAGAGTGCCACCTCAAAACAAGGCGCCCAACGAAAGAAAAATCATCAAACGACGACAAGAGGAAGAGATCCTTACGCCAACCGCCGGTGCGCCCCTCCGTTCAAAAACAAGAGGAACCCTCCGACGCCCGAAAAGATACGAAGATTGATCATCAGCCCGATGTCTTGGGGGGGGAGTACTTGTAAGGACACCGCTCCCTTCGTCGTCCAGAAAATCAACAAACTGTTTAATTATTTGAATTCTCCTTACGCCACACCGTGGTTTCCCATGTATATGTATTCCGCTCTATCAAAGCTACATTTTGACATATGTATTATTTCATTACATGTTTCTGTTAACTCATAATTCGTATATTTGTAAGTGTAAGAAAACACATATATTTTGGCGGGCAATTCAATCAGATTTGGCGCCAGCGCCATCCTACCTTTCCGTCCGCACCTTGTAATATACTCCCACGCACATTTGAATAAAGTATCAGTTGATCTTGGTGACGCTTGTCTCACTGTCCTTACAGTTCCATCAGTTAAAACTTGGCCCAACGTATACCCAGCCGCAGTGAATGCACAGTCAACATTATTTACCAATTAATATGGCTCTAATAAATCACTAAATACTGAAGCCTCAAGATTTGATGCGTCATCCATCCAAAGATTGAAGTCTTCAGAGATAACTAATTCCATATTTTCTATGATAATCATCTCAAAGAGTATACTGAATTCTTCGAAAAAGGTAATAGTATTGATTCTCGGAGGTTTGTAAACTGCTGCAATAAAGTTTATTTCTGTTTTTCAAAACTTATTACACTAGTTTTTTTTATCATCTTCAGACCAGAATAACCTTTGTGAATGGAGAGCCTGACGCCCTCCTCCCAAACGTGCCCTCTCTCGGAATATGAAAGAAAACATGTGTGTGGGGGGGGGTGTCATTTCAGCTATCTTAGCCTTGTCGAAGTTATTTAGCCATGTTCAAGATGATGCTAATATATCGAAATATTTCTCCTTTATCAATTCTCGAATATGAATGGTTGTATTACCAAAAGATTATATAAAATTTAAATGACCACAGTTTATGACACCTTTTCTAAGGGGGATTTTCTGCTAGCCTCTTCAATTTCAAATCTTAAGCTATGCAATTTTTGGAATTCAGTATATGATCATCTGGTTTGTTCAACTTAGTGCAGTTTATACATTTCATCTGTTGTGTGTTACTTTCCTTGGTGGAGTGTTTTCCTGAACAATTCCGACACAGTTTATTATCAGTCTTCAACGTTTAGTCTTTTTTAAAATGTCCATACCTTTGACAATAGTAGCAGGTGATCATATATAAATATTTGCACATCGTGCGATCTTGGTGGGATATGTTGGCTAAGATTATGCTAGACATATAACCCTGCCCTTCTTGTCCTGTCATGTACTTGCTAGTCTGTAGCAGCACATCAGGGTTACCAGATTATTTCCACTGGATTATCGTACATGAGCCTTAAAATTGTCGTTTTTCAACCAAAATTTATCTACACACTTTCAACATGATTAAGTAACATATATAACTTATTTCAAGGTATTTTAGCAAAAATTATTTTATCAAACATACACACATTTGTATATACCTAAGGTATGTATCGTATATCGTACCGGACCCAAAATAATCGTACATGTACGATAATTATCGTACGAATGGCAACCCTGACATCAGCAAGGATGGATAAAGTCAGGAAGCTTCCCTGCGCATTTGTCCACATTTGAGACACAAGGAACAGCTCGTCTTGAAAATTCTAGGCGCTTGCCTAGCCCAGATATCATGATATAATGACCATCTTTATATTCTCTCTAGATTGGCTCACCTTACATGTGACACATACTGACCATTTATTACACCATATTGAGCACATGATATGCTTTGTTTCAAACTAGACTTCTAATTAATTATTTAAGTGCTTGGTATTTCTAAAATAATATTCTTGATCTTTAAGCAACCAACTAGTCTTGTGATTCCGTAAAATAGTACTAAACATTCCTCTTCTTCTTCTTCTTCATTATTATTATTATTATTATTATTATTATTATTATTATTATTATTATTATTATTATTATTATTATTATTATTATTATTATTATCATCATTCTTTCATTACAGAGTCCTCGTGAATTCTTTCCTTTTTACCCCGAAAATCCAGTGATATCTTTGGGACCTCTTGCTGTAAGGAATGACCGATACAAAGCTCATTTCTATACCCAAGGATCAGGTAAGAATATGGGGCTGAAGATTGGTTATTAGTCTCTATGAAATTATCATTGATGCCTTTGTAGAGTACTTTTTTTGGAGATCAGGCTAACGAGAAGCTCCGATCCCCTTTTGCACTGATATTTGGAGAAATTTAATTTAACTGTAGGTAATAATTCCAGGAAGACCTCCCCATAACAGATACTCAGATCCTCATATGGTTGTTTGGAGCACCAATAGATCAGAAAACTACAGTCATATGGTTCGAAATCCGTCACACATTAAGAGCGGATGTTTTACTGAATGTTGGCTTTATCAGTAGCCTACCAATGCCACCACAGCGTACTGCACAAGCGGTACACCTAGTATTGGATAGTACTTCCCAACTGAGAGTGTTGAACAATAATTAAAGTAAAGACAACAATGCAAGCGTGTGAGGGGGAGCAGTACTGCATGAGTTAATTAGGGTGTTCTAAAGATTACCTACAGGCCTTACTTTAGGATGAATTGTTCACTTCAGCAGCACAGATAAAAGCATAAGAGGTGCTTATAGTTGCATTTTTACAAACAAACAAATATTAAATGAGATTTGAAGTTCTTATCACTCAAAAATATTCAGGATAGAATAGTTTGAGGTCATATGAATATTTCGATTTCCTCTGATGAATATCCAAAATAAGTGTGAAACAACCAAGAGTTTATATAATTAATTTCCCAAGGGGGTATTCTCAATAATTCGATTTAGACTTAATACCATTATATGAAAAAGATAAAATCTAGGAAAAGGAGTTCAATTAAAATCAATGATAACATTTTTCACATAATTTACACAATCTTAGAGAGGCTAACTTATTAAAATGTGCAAGGCTAAATGTTGAAAAAACTGTAGCTAGTAGGCAAAGGGTTAATGAAAAAAAGAGTAAATTGAAATATAATGGGAATAACTTACACAAGACGAATGGAACACATGGTTATTCCGTAAACAGAAGCTTAGTCAAACAATACATGAGATGAAATGAAATTAACTTTTGACACCAAATGACTAATGAGGTTGTAGGAACTTGCACACGCACACCCCAATGCACATGGCCAGATAAAAACAGTAACATATCTAAGTAAAATTTACCTAGACAGTTATTTAGGTAAGGGAGAAAAGCGGTCACACAAACACCATTACTAATTGACTTGAATAAAATGTCCACACACACACATACACGCACACACTCACATATAAATATATATATATATATATATATATATATATATATATATATATATATATATATATATATATATATATATATATTTGTGTGTGTATATGTGTGTGTGTATGTTTGGGCGTGCATACACGTATGTGGACATATTTAAGCACGTCGGTCAGTAAAGGTGTACACATGTAAACATATGTGATAATATGCATGGGGATATGTATGCATCTATGTATTTAAGTATGTGTGTAGGTACATATGTGTGTATATGTTTCCTACCCACACAAAAAAACACGCACACACACACACACACACACACATATATATATATATATATATATATATATATATATATATATATATATATATATATATATATATATATATATATACATATATATATATATATATTATATATATATATATATATATATATATATATATATATATATATATATATATATATATATATATATATAT
Organism: Palaemon carinicauda; assembly: GCF_036898095.1. Taxonomy (NCBI): domain Eukaryota; kingdom Metazoa; phylum Arthropoda; class Malacostraca; order Decapoda; family Palaemonidae; genus Palaemon; species Palaemon carinicauda. The sequence goes on from NC_090732.1 coordinate 70,101,203, forward strand.
ATATATATATATATATCTGTATATATATATATATATATAGAGAGAGAGAGAGAGAGAGAGAGAGAGAGAGAGAGAGAGAGAGAGAGAAGTCTTATATAATATCATTTAAGTATGCTGTACGACACATACGAGGTATGAAAATGAGGTATTACATCATCTTTAGGTCTTCATATGGTTAGAAAGTGCATGAAATTTTTCAAAATAGATTTACTTTTTTTTTTAACGTTTCGAGGAGTAGGTGGGTGGAGTTAGCAGAGAGAGGGTTACCTTGCAAGCAAGGTTAGTTCCCCTGTTCAATTTACTTAGTTGGCAACTTTGGCATTGTAAGCATTGCCCTCAATCCTCCAGACCCTCTGACCTAGAAGGATCTAGAATAAGTAAGTCCATTTTTTTAGCCACCAGGAATGCATAAACAGCAGAAGAGACCCAACCTATCTAATTGAAAGAACCAAAGTTCATACGCCTTCTCTCCTCTCAAAAGTGAATAGGTTTTGATGGAATTTATTAAATGGCAAATCAAGTGTAGAGTGTTAATGTAAGTACTGTGTCATATAAATTTTTGTAACTGGCCCTGTGAGATTTAGGTTAAAACCGTGAAGTGTATTTGTTTTGCTTATATGTTCGGAAACCTTGTGTTAGCCAAAAGAGGTAAGTATATCAGTTACATTTATGTAAATATCATTAAGGGCTGAATCAATGGAGTGTTAAATTGTTAACTATTTTCATTAATTATCAAAATCAAATATTTTCATAAATAAATTTCCAGTGAAACAAGTGATTCTAAAAAATTTTCAAGAATCTCTCTTTTGTCATATTCTAAGGTTTGTTCATATTTAATATTTGGAGTGGTATAATTTTGGTGTTAATCCTTTTTGCATTATTGTTGTACCCTTTTATAGAATATATTTATTTTTCTAAAGAGTGGATGATTTGGGCCACCAATATTTCATGATAGTGCTTGCTCGTAATCCCTGACTATGAATCAAAGTAAGAGGTTGATTTTTTAATAGTTCTTATAAAGTAATCAACCAGTTTTGTTTTGAGTTTTAAGTAAGAGATCTTTGGATATATAGTGTTCATATATATTGCTGTCCGGGAGTTATATAATATTCTCAGAGCTCGGGTATTATTTTTCAAGTATAACAGATTTAAGTAAAAATAAACAGGTGAGTTTAGATCTCGGGAGTTTAGGTAATTCGTCAGCTGTAATATATTTTTGGTGCCCAGACGATTGAGATCGAGCGAGTCTGTTTTGGATATTGGTGATAACAGGGCTGTGTTTTGATTAAAGGTTTGAGCAGTTTAGTGTTGATAGGATTCTGTATATTGATAGGATATATATTTTGGAGAGGTATGATATTTGAAAAGTACAAGATGCCAAACTTCATGTTCAAAAGTTTTTGGAAAACCCAATTATTTAATTATTTAATGGTATGTGGTGGCCAGGCAACGAGTGGAATGATTAAAGCTCAAATCAACTGTCTAGCCTTAAAAGCATTGATAAACTTGGGAAAGTTGTCGGAAGAAGATATTGTAGCAGCTCGAGAACTTTTGGAGAATGCTGAAGTAGAATTTTTAGCGAAGCAAGGACCAGTTGACCCCAGCAGGAATATAGAAGCTGAGATTTTATGAATTGGAGCGGAAGAGAATTTGATTAAGTTGTAGATGATGGCAGAACGGGAGAAACGGGAAGAAAGAGAGAGAGAAATAGGCCAGAGAAATCACAAAAACATGCGAGGGAAATGGAAGCATGACCAGATGAAAGACAGAGAAAATAGAGAGAACAGCAAGAAAAAGAGAAGGAAGAGCCAAATGAAATACCACGACATGCGAGGGAGTTGGAGCTAATGAAGGCTCGGGCAAGGTCGGCAACTCAGAAAGAGATGATCCCTGCTTTGCATGATCCCATGTTTAATGTGACGAATGCACAGAGTTTAATTCCAAAATTCACAGAAAAAGCACCCAACGAATTCTTCGATCATTTGGAAATGGTCGCATTGATGATGGAATGGCCAGAAATGGTCTGTGTTATTGAAGAGTGTCTTGATTGGAAAAGGACACAGTGCATATCTTTCCTTTTCTTAGGACCAGAGGAAGGAGTATCAAGAAGTGAAAAAGAGCGTACTACAAGCGTATCAGATGACCCCCGAATATTATAATGAAAGATTCAGAAGTTTGCTGAAGGACGAGAAAATTACTTTCCTGGATTACTCTTATAAGGTATAACGATGTTTTAAAAGATGGACAGAGGCTGCTAATGTGAGAGAGATGGCTGATTTAGAAGAATTGATAGTGGTGGAACAGTATGTACGAGGAATTCCTGAACATATTAAAACGTACTTGAGAGAGATATAGGTGAAGAAATTTGATAAAGCCGCTTCGCTGAGTGATGGTTATAATGTTATCAGTCATAAACCCTCCTTGGGTATGAAGTTTCAACCGTCGTTCCAACCAAGTATTAAGTATTTTCTGAACCATTGAAACCAGTAATAACTATTGGAACAAGTTCAACAGTTACAGCAAAAGTACCACTGGTACTGTTCCAAAGCACAGTGCAATAGTACCACAGCAACAATCGTCAAATCGTCCTCTTTCAGGTATCGTGAAAGACATGCAGAAGGTTAGTATTGTCTGTTATAAGTGGGGCAGGAGGAGCCATATCAGAAAGGAATGTTGGTCGAACCAACCGAAAGCAGTCGCCTAAGTGGTTAAGGACAATCCAACTACACAGAATGCAAAGGCGAAGAAGCAAACGGGAGAGGACGGCGAGGAAAATAAGCCAGCTAACGTTTACACAGTGAACAATACAACACCAAACAGCGTGGATGCCTTTAAGCCGTATATTTTAAAGGTATGTTAGCAGCAATAGATGGGAGCTAGCAGACCCCAGTTAAAATATTGCACAACACAGGTTGTAACCATAGGGTAGTGACACAAGGTGTACACCTGTTGGTGGAACAGTCTCTCACAAGTGACTCGGTCATTTTGAAGAGAATAGGAGTTGAGGAGATTACCCATATTTGCCGTTTGAAACTGTCATGCGAGTTGATGAAGGGTCATTTTGATTTTGCGGTGAAGGATTCATTGGCTGTAAAAGGAGTAGAAGTCCTGCTGGGTAATGAGGTTTTTGGAGTGATGTTTGTGCCTTGTCCCATTGTAATGGAGAAACCATTAAAGTATAGTCCTACGACTGAACTCAAGAAGGACTACCCGTATCTGTTTCCTAGTTCTGTGACAACTAGGAGTATGATGAAGAAAGTGGCTGCAAAAGAAGAAAGAGAAACCGAAGGAGCAATGAACATGGAGGATTTATTCTCAGAAGATGAGGATTCCCATGATGGTACGCAAGAGGAGAGCTTCCGAATGTGCCCAAGAGAAGAGGAACGACAGACGAGTGATAGGATTGCAACAGAAGGGTGCGACGTTAACAGAGTTATTGTACCGTGTGGTGGATGAGACGAAGGTGCAACAGTCTCTCACTTGTTATTATCTTGAAGATGGGCTGCTTATGAGGAAGCATAGACCCACCGATATCCTTGGGAATGCTGAAGAGGGGATATACCGTCAGATATTGATTCTCGCACCGTTGAGAAGACAGGTAATCACTGTAGCGCATGAGACGGGACACACAGGTATAAGGAAGATGCCGGAGAAGATTATGAAACACTTTTTCTGACCTGGCATGCATAAGGATGTGAGCCAGTTTTGCCGTGGATTTCACTTTTGTCAGATGGCTGGAAAGCCCAAAGAGTATATCAAGAAAGCTCCCTTACACCCGATTGAAGTACGTGAAGAATCCTCCATCCATGGACTGATTAAAATTTTAGCAAAAAAAGGGAAAGATCGAGAGGAAATGGATGGAGAATATGTCAAGGATTTTAGGGAAAGGATCAACGAGCTAAGGATATTTTCCCTAGAAAGCATGAGAAAGAGTCAAGGAAAAAGGAAGAAAAAGTTTGGTATGAAAAGTATGAACAGACAGTTTGTTGTAGGACGATAGGTGTTGGTTTACTTACCAATAAGGATCCTTCTTGCCAAAGAAAATCAAGGACCATTACGGATTTTGGAGGAGAGCAGTAACCACACCTACATTACCAGGAAGAAGAAAAAATTAAAGGAAGGCCATATTCAACAAGAAATTCCTTATCCAAGTGGATGTGTTGGATAGTGGGATTGGAGCTGTCTTACTGCAAGAAGATAAGGAAGGAATTCTTCACTCTATTTGTTTTATGTCGTCAAAGCTGAAGCGTCAACAAACCGACTCAACAGTTGAAAAGGAACTGCTAGCGCTAGTCACAGCGATAAACAAGTTTGAAGTTTACGTGAACAGACCACAGAATGAAGAGATTACAGTTTACTCGGATCACAATCCTTTAACTTTTGTTAATAAGATGAAGAATGATATTCCTAGGGTACCTAGGTGGTCATTATGTTTGTAACCATATTGTAAAGATAACGAGTGTGCAGATTATTTATCCCGGACTGAATCGGTTGATTCAGGCCTAGAATAAATAATATTTTTGTGGGGGAACTATCTTATGAAGATGGTCTAGTATAGAGTAAATATTTTATCTATGTATTTTATTTGTGTATTTAAGAGGTATATAGCCAGCTTATAAAGTGAGTTCCTCTCATGTAGGTTTAATTAAAGGTATGTAAATTATATAAGACTTTCGTCTTTCATTTAACTGCATTTTTCATTCAAGTCAGTGTACGTGAATTCACGTTATTTTCAAGAATTAATTTTTTATTTCACGTATTTTGTTATGAAGTCTTATGTAATTTCGTTTAGATATGCTGTACAACACATACAAGGTATGAACGAGAGGTATTACATCATCTTTTTGTTTTCACGTGGTTATATGTGCCTGAAATTTCTCAATATAGATTTACTATTCTTTTTAATGCTTCAAGGAGTAGGTGGGCAGAGTTACCTGAGAGAGGGTTGTCTTGCAAGCAAGATTAGTTCCCCTGTTTGATTTACTTAGTTAGCAACTTTGGCATTGTAAGCATTGGCCCCAAGGCTCCAGACCCTCTGACCTAGAAGGATGTAGAATAAGTAAGTCCATACATTTAGCCACCAGGAATGCATAAATAGCAGAAGAGACCTAGCCTATCTAATTGAAAGAGCCAAAGTTCATCCGGCCTCTCTCCTCTCAAGTGCATCAAGTGCGTGCCCTCTCAAAAGTGAATAGGTTTTGATCCAATGTATACTGTGTATAGTGTTATTCAAGCCTTGGTGGAATTTATTAAATGGCAAGTTAAGTGGCATGTGTTAATGTAATTACTGTGTCAAATAAATTTTTGTAACTTACCCTGTGAGATTTAGGTTAAAACAGTGAAGTGTATTTAGTTTGCTTATCTGTTTGGAAACCTCGTGTGAACCAAAAGACGTAAGTGTATCAGATACATTTATGTAAATATCATTAAGGGTTTGCTCATTAAAGTGTTAAATTTTTAACTATTTTCATTGACTATCAAAAGTAAGTATCTTTTTAATCAATTTCCAGTAAATTACGTGATTGTATATTTTTTTCAAGAATCTTTCCTTTGACATAGTCTAAGGTTTGTTCAGATTTAATATTTCGAGTAATTGAATTTTGTTGTTAACTATTTTGTATCATTGTTGTAACCTTTTATAAAATACTTTTAATTTTTAAAAGAGTGTATTATTTCGATCATCAATACAGTAATCCCTCCCCTATCGCTGTTAATGGGGACCAGAACCGACCGCGATATGTGAAAAACTGCGAAGTATGTTACCTCCCTATTTTTGGAATACGTAAATTTTTTTGTGTACATGTACATGTATATATAATAACAATAAGTGGATATTAACCCTATAAATGCATATGTTATCATTAGAACATTAAAGAATCATGTAAATAAATATTGATAATATAAATCATATACTGTACATAAAATAAAGTACTGTACTGTATAAATACTGTAATATAAATACAGTATTTAATACATTACGTATACTGTATGTACATTTACATTTATACATAAATAATATATACAGTAAATATGTTAATAGAGTGTAAGTGTACATGTACATACATATGTAGGTATAAATAGTGTATGTGTACATACTGTAGATATGTTTTTAGAACTTTTATTGTTATAACCAGATACGTAACTCACCTCTAACAATGACAATGATCTTGATAAATGACGATGAAACACCTGTGTAGTATAATGGAGGTGAAGAAGATGAAGATGATTTACTGCACAGGTTAATGAGAGCTTTACTGCTCCTCAGGTGATGCCTCATCGTCAGTTGATAGAGGCGGTGGATCATCAATGACAGCTTCCGATAGAGCCAGAGAAACTGCAGGAGGCGGTGTAGTGGCTCGGTGGGAAGCCGGAGATGCCACAGGAGGAGTATCTGATGCTTCTGCAGAAGGTTTTCGGCGCACTTGGAACATCGTGATGGGAAGTTGTTGACGTTGTTTTTTTCATCTGAGCAAAGATGCTCTTGTATAACGCCATTACTCCGTCAATACGGCTACTAAATTCAATGGCTCTGACCATATTATCATCGATTTCCTGCGCCCTTTGTTACTGAGCCCGTGCCATGTTGCAGAGCTCTTGCAGGTTGTCCAAGGTAAGGCCACCCTCTTCAGCTTCGTCGTCGCCGTCGACGTAGGCTGCCTCTTCTTCTTCCTCACTCGCTGATCTTGTCATTTCGACAAGGTCCTCGTCGGTTAGGGGCTCTGAGTGGCACTCAATTAGTGAGTTGAAGTCATCCGTTGTCATGTCAGAGAAACCTTCGTTGGCTACTAAAAGTGCTAGCCTCACAGCCTTAGCTACGGCAGAGTGGTGAACTTCGTCTGCCGTAAATCCCTCATTGTCATGAACGACGTCTGGCCACAATTTTCTCCAACATGCATTCAATGTTTGCTGTTTCATCTCATTAAGAGCTTTCCGAATGTTGGCCAGGCACGTTGAAATGTTGCATTCCTGCCAATATATCTTGAGGCTGAAGTCCTCGTCGCCTTCGTCGATGGAGGAGATGAGGGCCTCCAATGTGGACCTCGTGTAGAGGGCCTTGAAGGCCCGAATGACCCCTTGATCCATTGGTTGTGTGAGGGAAGTGGTGTTGGGGGGCAGGAACTCCACTTGGACCCCGTCATAATGCAGATCCGTTGTATGTCCACCTGCACAGTCCAGCAATAGGAGGACCTTAAAGAGCAGCCCATTCTCCACGAGGTACAGCTTCACCTGTGGGATAAAGCAGTTCACGAACCAGTCGAGTGTGAGGGCTTTGGTTATCCATGCCTTTTTATTACTCATCCATTAGAAGGGCAGCAAGGCTTTGTTTTTGTTTTTCAAAGCCCGAGTATTCATGGACTTGTAAATTAAGCTGGACTTGAGCATGAAGCCCACAGCATTCCCACACATGAGAAGAGTGACGCGATCTTTGTGGGTCTTGAACCCTGGCTTCTTCACTTTGTCCTTGTAAAGGATTTTTCTCGTGGGGCAGGATCATCATCTTCGTCGTCATCATCATCTTTGTCGTCTTCGTTCGATTTTTCTTCAGGAACTAGGCTATCATATAGGGTTTTGGCTTTGGTCCGAATCATGTTGGTATCGAGACTAACCTTCTTTTCCCGACAGTCCAATATCCACATTGATAACGCATTCTCCATTTGCACAATCGTCTCATTACGAGGAGTCACAACGCGCTTAGTGTCTTTGAAGAACGTTATTGAGGCAGTTTTACATATTTTCATTTCATTGATTTTTGTGTAGTGAACCGTCGATTCATTCACTCCGTAAATGCGGGCAACAAACGCATAGCTACTGCCTGCCTTAAGCTTGTCCAATAATTTCACTTTCTCATTCACCAACATCATTTATCTCTTCTTCTTGGGTTTACTAGAGGATGTAGAGGGTACAGGACGTTTAGGAGCCATTTTCAAGGGCGTCACAAGCACTATTTTACACTAAAAAGCACAAGAAAACAGCTAAAAATTACACGAGGCAAGACTAAGCAACATAAGCGAAGCGAGAGAGAACAATGAATGCGGTCTCCCTTCGCGGGGCGCACGGCAGGGAGAGATGCTGGGTAAAGCGTGTTATACCTGATGTTCTACTGTACTCTCTGCCTTCTGCTAGCGCCCGCGTAACTCTCGCACCATTTTTTTCTAATTTTTGATGAATATTTTTGAAAATCCGCGATGCACTGAGACCGCGAAACTTGAGCCGTGAAATGGCGAGGGATTACTATATTTCATTATAGTGCTTGCTCGTAATCCATGAGTAAGAATCTAAGTAATAGGTTGATTTTTTAATAGTTGTGTTGAGTGTTAAGTCAGAGACCTTTGAATTTCCAGGGTTCATATATACTGCTGTCTGGGAGCTATATATCATTCTCAGAGCTCGGGTATTATTTTCCTAGCATAACAGATAGTCTATATGTAAAAATAAACAGGTGATTTTGGAGCTCGGAAGTTTATGTAATTTGCCAGCCGTGATTTTATATATATATATATATATATATATATATATATATATATATATATATATATATATATATATATATATATATATATAGATATATATAGATATATATATATATATATATATATATATATATCTATATAGATATATAGATATATATATATATATATATATATATATATATATATATATATATATATATATCTATATATCTATATAGATATATATATATATATATATATATATATATATATATATATCTATATATATATCTATATATATATATATATACACACATATTTATGAATACATATATATATATATATATATATATATATATATATATATATATATATATATGTGTGTGTGTGTGTGTGTGAGTGTACATATTATTATGGCTGGCAAATTGCATAAACTCCCGAGCTCCAAACTCACCTGTTTATTTCTACATAAATCTGTTATGCTGGAAAAATATTTTATTTGTGTATTTAAGAAGTATATAGCCAGCTTAGAAGGTGAGTTCCTCTCATGTATGTTTAAGTAAAGGTATATAAATTACATAAGACTTTCGTCATTTATTTAACTGTGTTTTTCATTCAAGTCAGTATATGGAAATTCACGTTATTTTCAAGAACTAATTTTTTATTTCATGTATTTTGTTACGAAGTCTTATGTAATTTCCTTTAGGCATGCTGTACAACACATACAAGGTATGAACACGAGGTATTACACCATCTTTATATTTTCACATGGTTATATGTGCCTGAAATTTCTCAATATAGATTTACTCCCCTGTTCAAAATTAAATGTATTCTATAAAGGGTTGCAACAATAATGCAAAAATAATATACAGCAAAATTAAATTACACAATATATACAGTATGTATATATATATATATATATATATATATATATATATAATATATATATATACATATATATTTATATACACATATATATATATATATATATATATATATATATATATATATATATATATATATATATATATATATATTCTTTTTAGTTCATTTCATGATTAATGTTATACCAGAGAGATTTGTTTCACTTGTTGAAAAGATTTTGAAGAAGAAAAAAGTAGCATTTTTCATTAATCACCATTATTTAAAAATCTTTCAGTAATTTAAGATATAAATCCTTAGATGAATTTTTATAATCTATGGCTTAATATAGAACGTTTTTACTTTTTAATGGTAAAAGTTTAATGCCAGGGCTAGCTTTAATATGATAGGTGCGATATTTCTTCAAATAGAAGAACCTCTACTTATCATACATTGTGGAGACTTGTCTCAAGAGTTGAAAATCTGTATCAGAAATGTAGCCTACAATGAGTGCGAGGTAAATTTATTTTAAGTGACAACCAACTCTAAGTTTTTTTCCATAATACTGTATTCATCTCATTTAGCGGTTTGGATAAATTCTTATTGGAGTATAACTTACCACATGATCTATTTTCGGATACAGCACATGAAACTCCCATAACCACGATCCATTTATGTTCCCTGTAGGTTATTCTACCAGCATCAAAATGTCATTTTTGTGTAACAGATTTCTCTAGACAACAAACAGCACCAAAATATTCATAACTGTTTTTATTTTCAGATTTATCTGATGCCAGTAACTATGATCCAATGTGTCCTGGCAGTCATCAGCTGACTTTACATGACCCTCCTTTATTATTCGACATGGAAGTAGATCCAGGAGAACGATATGACTTGGGAAAAGATTCAGAATATACGTAAGTAAAGTATATAAAGTAATATAGAAAGAGTAATTCTCTTAGTAAAGGGACAAATTTTCCTTGATAGTGTCTTTATTCACTTTTCTTGATAATGCTTCATTATCCAAATAGAAACAATTCCTATAATTTCATTTCTACAGAAATATCATCGATATACTGGCAGCATGGCGCAAAGAGCACATGACAAACATGACGTGGATGGAAGCTCGAACAACAACCCTGGACAAAAGGTCACAGCCATGCTGTACTGATAACAAATGTGATCCTTTCCCGGAATGCTGCGATTGTCCTACTGAGTTCCCTCTCAATCACATATTCAGTTATAACCTTAATACAACACCAAAGAATTGAACTAACGATTAGTAGGTTTAATATTCATGGTGGAGATAAAGACTAAAACGTTAAACAAGACTGGTTCCACTTCTTTTGTTTCTGCTATTTCAACAATCTACGTAACAAAAGGATTTTCATCCCAAAATTTAATCATAACACACTGAAAAAAGTTGGCATAAAAAACAAGCATAAATGTTATTCCATAAAAATCTCTTCATTTCTCGTTGCGAAAACAAACTTATCTTACTAAACAAATGCGTATTAACTTTCCTTGATATATAATGTTATATAGAGAAGAACATACATATGATAATTAAAGAGTATTTCATAAACGTTTGTGTTTCATAAACTACACCAATTCATGTTGATATTTGCAGTGTTGCATTTAAAGTTTTTTTTTTTTTTTTTTTTTATTTTTTTTATTTTTTTTTTTTTTGACAACTGTGGCTATTCACTTAATGTGTGGGTTACCCTTCCAGGCACAGGCAATTGAAATTTATAAAACAGGTTACTGATTTTAAATCCTTTTAAAACAATAGACAGATTATATGGCGGAAATCACTAAGCTCAAGAATTTTTTTACTTGCAGGGCGAGCGAATCACTAAACATCTTACATACTCCAACAATTTTTCGAGAAAAAAAAAATAACATTGTCGAATGACTGAGAAATTTCTCCCAATTTCTTAAGAAAACAAACTTTAACTGGTAAACTTAGAGTTTTTAATAAAAAAAAAATTGATTGTTTAACTTAGGGTGAGCCAAAGATACACAGATTAACTGACCAGGTCAGTCAGCTGGTCACAGTAACTGCTCGTGCACGAATGGGGCGACCCTTGGGTCGCGTGGGTTTACCTGTCTTCACCTCCCAAAACAAGGGACTGCTGTTAGGCGTAGGGTAACCCAGTGGAGGTGCCATATCAGGACTTTAGGGCAGGGCAATGTATTGTTGTAAGGAGTGAGTAGGAAGCAGGATTTTGTACATAATACTTAGAGAAATCTTACTGCTCTAAGGGAATATACATATACAATAATCCTACCTATTCTGGCTTGCTAAAAATTTATAAGTGAAATGATCAGTTAGCAATGGGCTAATGCAATTGGCATACATCTTAAAATTAACAGACCTTAATTGGTACTGAGAAATAAAAGCTGCATTCAAGTCAGCAGTATTGAAATTATATTCCAAATTAGTTTAATAATTTATCTCGACATACATAGTTTGAGGAAAGAACCACCGTACACCGGCGTAAGGTTTTTGCTGTGTGTCTACGCTGTGATGTCACAAACATGGCATACGCTACTATCAACAAGTTTAGTTAGTTTAAAATAGTTCTCTCTATGTTTTGGTAAAGAAAACAAAGTATGTGTGGAAGCGAAAGTTTAAGGGGTAACAACGATATTGGAGCGAGACCAAACTACAAAAGAAAGAAGAGTGAAGAAAAATTCTTCACACCTACGACAGTTCTCTTGCTCCAAAATTAAAAATGATTCCTGATTCATCATCTGAAGGTAAATCTATGATAGTCAAGAGCATTAGTATCAAACCGTTTTTATTACAAATATGTAGAGTATGGCTAAAATGAACTTATGTATTTGTACTGCAATAACATATGCGCTACGTGTATGAAGAGTAATGTTGCACAGTATTGCATTGATTTAACATGTTTAGACATTGATTATAAGTAGAGTAGCGCATGTTACGAAGGATTTAATAATTTATCAATAGTCTCAAAGATAGGGTGTGATTCTTCTTACTTTTGCATTGCAGCAAGACCTAGTCTTTTAAGAGTGATGCTCATTAGCTATTTTCATATTTTTTTTGTACAAGAGTTTGTTTACGTCGGTGTTCTCACTCGAGAGTCACAAGCCACTGAGAGCAAAGCAGTATGTAATCCTTTAGCACATTAAATGTATTTTAACAGTACCAGCGTATCATTAAACCCCACCAAGAAGAATCGGCAACATCGGACGAGATATAGAACAATACTAATGTATGGATACTAATATTATTCCAAGTGAGTGAGCTGATATCAAGTAATTATGATGTAGAGGGAATACAGAACAGAGCTCTCATCCCCTTCAATGGACAAGTGGTTTAAGATTATTTTCGTTTTGTATTGACCCTTATGCTTAGCCGGTTTCCAAAAACAATTTTCCTTTGTGTCTTTATTCTTGAGTCAGTGTTAATTTTAAGGTTTTTAGAAACACCCCTTGGTTAAAAACTTTCTTAATCATTTAGTTAGCGCAATAGATTAGCTAGGTAAGTGTTGCAGAGTGGGAATCAGCTCAATTATCTTGATGATTGATCTTATCAAAATATTATCTGCCTGCTGCATGATGGAGTCTCTTGTTTCCCTCCTCTATTTCTCCATAGCCGCTTAAACTTCTACTGGAGGAAAAAGTGTAGGTTCCTTTGGGGAAGAGTTCCGCAGGTACAATGTTTCTTATTGACCAATGCGTTTATGGAACCTTGATACTATGGTGTCTTGCCACTTTAGCACCATATTGGACCACTGGTTGACCACCTGGTGCATAAAGAACTTGCTTGGCCTGGCTCCCGTCAGCACCATGTCCTTGAACGCTTGCTTCTTTCCAGGGTCAGTTAAGTCCTCAGTGTCAGCTAGAAAGCCGACCGTCCTGGACCAGTGATCAATACAGGATGCTGCCTGCATGGTTGCCATATCCATGGCATCCATGACAGATGCCTCAGCAGCCGAGAAAGATACTGGAACAGCTGACACATGTTTTGATGAATAGTCTGGTGTCAACGGGGCCCCACAACTGTGGGGTCTAATGGAAGAGGGTAAGAAAGAGGCTTCTGTGTCTTATGATATTTTTTCTGCCTTGTAAAGGTGGCTGGGATCAAACATAAGGATATCCTTACCCTCAGGGAGTCCTTGTCTCCGGTGACCTGGGTTTCAATCTTATTCAACTCTGACGAAGGTGACTCCAGATGAGGTCTAACGCTGGAAAGGGCACAGCAAAGAGGGTTAATGGCAGGCTTCCTGTCCTTTGCAGGAGACGACAAGGCTTCTCCAAGGTCATTGACATTCCTGATACACCTCAGGACCTTCAAGAACGTAGAATCCAACTCTCCTTCTACATCTTCTGAGTTCAAAATAGCTTCCACCTCTTCTAGAATCTGGTCTTCCTGATTTGGGAGTGGCTCTTCTTCTACAGGAAGCTGGAAAGACGGATCAGTCTCAGCAACCTTCCTCAGAATTGAGATCCTATAAATCTGTGGTTACTGCCACACCCTCGGATCTTTTTGTGGAACATTCTTAGGAACATTCTTCAAGTCCTTCCTTTCCTTGTACCTGGCACTTGCAGGAAAAGGGGAGAGGAGGCTGAATGAGGGTCTGTGGTCATCTGGGGTGACGTCTTCCTGAACTGGATGATATGTATTACTCTTGCTTCATGATTGGAGAAGGGCGCTACTCTGTAAAAGAAATAAAGGGCAAGTGGTAATTGTCCACCAGAGAAGATTTTCTGTGGAAAGAGAGCCCCTATGAGTACAGAAATAAGAGACACCTCTAGAGGGCATATCCTGTACCTTCCCCCTTTTCCATCTTGGGCCTTGGTTTATTCTTGTACGGTTTTGCAAAGCATAGGAGATCAGAATCTCTCATCTCGAAGATCCTAAACTGGCTTGGGAGCTCTGCAATGCACCTTCCTCCAGAGGGGATGGTTCCTGCGAAGACAGTCTCCTCAGGGTCCATCCTGGAGTGTGTTCTGATCAAGAGGTTTTGGTCCATCCTGCAAAGGATTTCTTTTGTTCTCCAGCAGGCAACTCCTCCCTTCTTGGATGAGAAGTAGAAGACCTGTCGGGAGGAGCTAGGTTAGATGGGGCCTTATTGCCCTAATTTACCTCCTGGTCAGGTAACAAGGTTTAATGATGGTTAGTGGAAGAATGTTTCACAGATTGTGATAGCTATCTTAAGTGTGATGAGGATAAACTCTTTGTGCAGTAGGTGGAAGAGTATGGCGATCGCGAGGCGAATGATCAATGTCCTCTAAGGACTAGTTCTAAACCCGTTTCACAAAAGTGCAAGAAGAAGAGTTTTTATTGCGATGGGAATGCTTTGAAAAATGCTTGGAAGAATGTCAAGGTGAGGACTGCCTAGATGATGCACGACGCAAGGAAGTGAAAACGGGTGAGATGCTCTCTGAAGTGGAGCTATCTGGGGATCACTTAGGCAAAGCTCGTCGAGATGAGGATTGTAAAACTGCCAGCCTGTTGGGAGGAAACCGTCTTGACGAACGGCTAATAGATGCGCATTTGGAGCTTGGGTTACGCTAAGAAGTCAAAGACTCTAAAGAAGTGCATCTGGAAGTCATCTATGATAAGGCCGAGACTTGCTTACGTGAGGCAGTGTCAAGGGTAATGCTGGAGCATGCACGCTTAGAGCATGATCAGCTTTGGGAGAAATCTGATTTGGCAAAGTACTAGAATGAGCACGTAAGGATGAAGAACGATCTGCTTTGTGATTTGCATGCACAAGTGAAGTGTTGGTACACGAGGAAGAAATGTGCTCTACTTTGTGATAAGCATGCTCAGGTGAATTTCTGGAATAAACATGCCTTGTGGTTGAGGATGAAGTGCGATCAGCCTGCTCAGGTGAAGCACTGGAGTAAGCAGGCAAGAAAGAAGTACAATCTATTGTTTGAGAAGCAGGATCATGAGAAGCGTTGGAGCAAGAGCACCCTGAGTGTGATGTTGGAGTCTGGGAAAAAAAGCCCATCTGGAAGGGTGTCTGGAACTACGAGGAGTTAAAGCACACCTATAAATAGCAGAGTGCAGGGGGAAAGGGCTGGAGGAGGTTGCCTTGCATCTGGAAAGTCTGAAAGAGGAGCACCTGTAAGCTGGTTCCTCCCAAGTCAGTTGTCTAGGGGAGTCATCCTCAGAGACAGCAAAAAGAGAGGAAAAGGCCACTGTCTGGGAGAGGATGGTCTTGGATCCTTCTCCAAAAAGAATGATCATGCCAAGGTTGCAGAGCAACTTGGCAAGCACGCTCTGAACAGCTACAGTGCTGCTCGGAAGGAGGAGATATGCTGGCAGGAGAGGGTCATGAGCACTCGAAGCCTGTTCTGCCAAAGGGCAGGAACGAAGATCTGAGGGGGCAGCTCCTACTCCGACCTCTGTTGGAGTCTGGGCAGGAACCAAAGAGGCATGGCTGGCAGCAATGGTTCTCTGAGGTCTTTCCTCTGATGGGGAACCCTAAACATTTAAGGAAGGCCATAGCTTATGCAAGGTGTCAGCCATCTGAAAGGAAGGAAACTCACCCTGAGGAGGAAGATCTGGCATTCTGCTAAGGGAAATGACAGAATCTCCTCGACCCTGGGCTTACCTAAGCGTTACAGAGCCACCACTCTTGTTCGACTGGCCCCCAGAGGAATCCAATCGAGAAATGTGATGGAAGAGTCCAGGGAAAGAAAAACCTGGCTGGACCTTCCTCGACTTTGAAGAGGACTTCAATGGTGAAAAATCCCACTTAGGCTTCTACTTCCTTCGCTTGCAAAACCTTTTCCACTAGGAGAATGGCTACTCCTTGCATTCATCACAAAGCAAGGCCTGGGAACACACATGGCAAGACAGGCATAACTGATGAGGATACACATCTAAGTAGCTCATGAAAGGACCAGGTCTTCAGCGGTACGTGTTATGTATTATTGTAATCCAAACCCTAGTGGCCCTCCTGGATGAGAGGTACCGAAGAGAACAAGAAGACCTCAAGAGGGAGATTCTCCGTCTGTCGAAGCAGTCGGTCAAGAAGATCAACAACAAGGATCTTCCCCCTTGCTCTGTGACCAACCCCTGGAGCCATGCCGAGTACATGCCAATCACAAGTGGACGAATCTTCGTCAATGACAAGCTAGGCGCTGTCCCCCTTGAAGAGGTGGAGTTTTGGCCTAGTTTTGAGGCGTACCCGGCCTGTTACATCCGTCTCAAGTACGAGCCAGCTTCCAAGGAGGAAACCGAGCCTAAGCAGGTCATAGGCTTTGACCATGCCAAGGCTCAATCTCTTTTGGCCGGAAACCTTAAGAGCAAGGGCTACACCAACTCCAAGGTGTCGGCCCTTAGCAAGAAACATCCATCTTTTCTTGCTCCTGCCACCATGGTCTTCCCCTTTGCCGAAAAGTCCTTGCTGGCAGTGTTGAAGGCGGTGGAGGAAGGGAAACCTTCCCCTACATTGGAGGAATGTAGGCTCCTCTCCCTCGCCCTACCTCCTGACGACAAGAACTGGAAAGACATCCAGTTAACTTTCTCGGTAGGAAAGTTGGACGCTGATGTAGCAGGACTTCAGTTTAATGAGAACCTCCCTAAGCTCTCCGAATACCTTCTGCGTCGGGAGCTGGATACGAAAGAGAGACTGGCCGCCTCCCTTTCCCTCCAAGTGCAATTGGAAACAATGGCCGGGGACACTCGGACCCCAGATATGTATATGGTCTTAGCTAAGACCCATCTGACAACCTGACGAAAGACTTCTACAGCTTCATCAGGGCTTGGAGAGCCTGTAGGGAATTCGTGTTTACGGACGCTACCGTCAAACACGAACCCCGGAAACTGATCTCCTCCAACATTTGGGGGAAAAACCTCTTCCCCGATGATCTCGTGAAAGAGATCGTAGACAGAGCCGCCACCGAGACCGGAACCATCTCAACAAGTGGGGCATGTCCAGAGAGAGGATATCTTCTCAGGATGAGGGCCCCCAGCCTAAGAAGAAGTCTCACATGCCTAGGCCTCAGCAGCGACAGGCTAAGCGCCAGTTTCCGGCACCCGTTACTCCCCAGTTGGTGGCTCAGCCACAACAGACCTTTCATTAGGTCCCTCAGCCGGTGGTGGCCCAGTCACCAATCTTTACCCCTACCTATGAAAGGCAATCCACTACCTTTCGTCCCAAAGGTAGAGGCTTCGGCAGAGACTCCTCTCGACGCCATTCCAGAGGGAGAGGAGGGAGGGGAGCAGGCGGCCGAGGTGGCAAACCCTCAGGAAACCAGAAGCAATGAAATTCTTCCGGTGGGAGGAAGACTCTGCCTCTTCCAGGATCGTTGGACCTTCGATCCTTGGGCTCACACCATCATCAAGAACAGACTAGGGTGGAGCTGGGTATCACCACCTCCAACCTTCTATCAATTCTTACAACACTCCACCCCGTCCTGGAAGAATACGTCCAAGAACTCTTGAACAAGAAAGTGATCGAGAGGGTAAAGTCCACCAGGTTCCAGGGAAGACTGTTCTGTGTTCCCAAGAAGGACTCCGACAAACTCAGTCATTCTGGACTTGTCCCCTCTCAACAAGTTCATAGTGAACAACAAATTCTAGATGCTAACTCTTCAGCACATCAGAGCCCTACTGCCCCAAAAGGCATTCACAGTCTCGATAGACTTGGCGGACGCCTACTAGCACATTCCAATGAATCGCCAGGCCTCCTCCTACCTAGGATTCAGGCTTCAAAGAAAGCAATACGCCTTCAGAGCCATGCCCTTCGGACTCAATATAGTTCCAGGGATCTTCACAAAGCTCGCAGACACAATCGTCCAACAGCTACGCCTTCAAGGCGTCCAGGTGATGGCTTACCTGGACGATTGGCTGGTATGGGCAGCATCCTCAGAAGAATGCTTGCAAGCTTCAAGAAAAGTGACCCAATTCCTGGAACATCTGGGTTTCAATCTCAACACCAAGAAGTCTCGACTTTCTCCAGCTCAGAAGTTTCAATGGTTAGGAATCCATTGGAACTTTCAGTCACACCGTCTTTCCATCCCTCTGAAGAAATGGAAGGAAATAGCTGGATCTGTCAAGAGACTCCTAAAATCCAAATGGATTTCAAGACGTCAACAGGAGCAGGTGCTCGGCTCCTTCCAGTTCCTTCAGTGACAGACCCAGTGCTACAAGCACAGCTAAAGGATGCACCGGGAGTATGAAGAAGATACGCATCCATCGCTCGAAGAGATCTCAAGAGACCTCTGCCAACCAGGCTTCGCTCACTCCTAAAGCCATGGTCGGAGGCAAAGAACCTGAAGAGATCAGTTCCCCTTCAACCTCCACTTCCGTCGGTCGTTATCCACACGGATGCATCGCTAGAAGGATGGGGGGGTCACTCCCCTCGACGACAAGTTCAAGGAACATGGTCTCCCCTATTCAAGACGTTCCACATCAACTTCTTGGAGGCCATGGCGGTCCTTCTTTCTCTGAAGAGGCTGTCTCCACAACCCTCATACCACATCCGTCTAACTCTGGACAGCGCTGTTGTGGTTAGATGTCTCAACCGTCAGGGCTCAAGATCGCCCCAACTCAACCAAGTGTTACTACCCATCTTCCACCTTGCGGAAAAGAAGAGATGGCACCTCTCAGCAGTTCACCTTCAAGGATTCCACAACGTGACGGTGGATGCTTTATCAAGGACAACCCCGATAGAGTCAGAATGGTCCCTAGACGCAGACTCATTCTCCTTCATCTCTCGCCAAGTCCCGGAACTGCAGATTGACCTCTTCGCGACGAGCGACAACAAACAACTTCCTCGTTACGTGGCCCCTTACGAGGTCCCCAGAGCGGAAGCAGTGGACGCCATATCCCTGGATTGGAACATATGGTCCAAGATTTACCTGTTCCTTCCACCCAACCTTCTGCTGAAAGTCCTCACCAAGCTGAGAACCTTCCAAGGCACAGCAGCCCTAGTGGCACCCAAGTGGCCACGGAGCAACTGGTTCCCTCTAATCCTGGAGTTACAACCCAAGATAATTCCCCTGCCGGACCCAGTTCTATCCCAGCAAGTTCAGAAGTCGACTGTCTTCGCTTCATCAAGGAAAACCAGAGACCTACAGCTCATGATTTTCTCTCCCTAGCCGTTAAGAAGAGGTTTGGGATCTCAAAGAAAAGTTTGGACTTCCTAGAGTAATACAAAACTAAATCTACCAGAAGGCAATACGAGTCTTCCTGGAAGAAATGGGTGTCCTTCGTCAAGGCTAAAAATCCTACGGAAATCTCTATAGATTTTTGTCTGTCCTTCTTTATTCACCTTCATGGACAGGGCTTGGCAGCCAACACGATTACTACATGCAAATCGGCCTTGACAAGACCACTACTCTATGCCTTCCAGATAGACCTGTCCGACGATATCTTTAACAAGCTGCCAAAGGCATGTGCTAGACTCTGTCTTGCACCTCCTCCGAGACCTGTCTTCTGGTCTCTCGACAAGGTGCTCCAGTTTGCCTCAAGTCTGGACAACGACTCTTACCCTCTGAAAGATTTGACTCAAAAAGTGATTTTCCTTTTTGCTCTTGCCTCGGGAGCCCGAGTCAGTGAGATTGTGGCTTTATCAAGAGAAGAGGGCCAGATACAGTTTGCTGACACAGGCAAACTTACCCTCTTCCCTGACGTTTCTCGCCAAGAACGAGCTTCCCACCAAACGGTGGGGCCCCTGGAGAATCTGCCACCTGAAGGAAGATGTCTCTCTATGCCCAGTATAGAGTCTAAAGGTCTATCTTCGAAGAACTTCAGACTTTGGCGGAGGACAGCTCTTTAAAGGAGAAACATCGGGGTCTGATTTGTCACTCTAACAACTAAGGGCGAAGATCACCTACTTTATTCGCAGAGCAGATCCTGACAGTACACCCGCAGGTCATGATCCCAGGAAAGTCGCCTCTTCCCTGAATTTCTTCCAGACGATGGACTTCGAGAGTCTTCGTTCCTTCACGGGCTGGAAATCATCGAAAGTGTTTTTCAAACACTACTCAAAGCAGGTACAAGAGTTGCGACGCCATGTGGTGGCAGCAGGTAGTGTGCTAAAACCTGCTGCTCAGTGCTGCGTAGAACAGTGAGTTATTCGGGACTCTAACTCCATGGGTGCCTGTGTTGACCCCAGTGCGAAACATAGTGAATTTAAGTGCCACCTACTGATGCTAAAGACTGTTCTTCTACAAGGTGAAGTAACATAGACTGTAACACGTGTGCCACATGTTTTAACATGAAGTGTATATAAGACTTTCTAGAAAGACTTTATAGTTCCTCTGGAACTTATGTGTGCTATGGCAAGTTCTCCCTTTCAGATTCCACACCCACTTCTTTTGATGTCTTTAGTCTATGTTTTTAATTGCATTGATTATTGTAAACAAAATTTCCCTATTTCATGCTAATCCTGTTTTAATGAATAAAAGAGTATTAGGTTACCCTGTGCATCTCATTTCCCCCTCTCTTTCTCATGAAATAAAATACTGTTACAGACTTTTATTACACTCTGTTTCGATGTTTTATGAACAATGTCATAAATTTGTTCTCTTGATGCATGCTCATCTAGATTAAGGCAACTTGTTCCAACACGAGTATACTTACCTTCTCTATCTGGCCCTGGGACTGGCAGGTATCTCCGAGACTAGGTGAGTTCCTCTATCAAGCAACTTCAAGATGTTCCTTCTGTCCATTTAGGACTTCTCTGCCAGGGGGGCAGGAAGCAATAACATGGTATATGCTTATCTGAGGTGGCATGTGATGGATATGCCACAGGTCTCTGTGGATATCAGACCAAAGGAATATTGTTTAGAAGTCGAAAGGCAATACAAAAAAGGGAAAAATCCACGATACATTAATTCTCTGGTACACTTCCATCAGGACGACATGGCTTGAGCCCAAAAAACGGATTTTGAGCGTAGCGAAAAATCTATTTTTGGGTGAGATAGCCATGTCGTCCTGATGGACCCGCCTTTGTTCTCTATTCGGCCTTGACAGGCCCTTCCCAATCTTATTATATCATGGAGGCTGGCATAAACGCGGAAGGGAATGACAATGGCGCGCTCCGGCGGCGTCATCCAAGATGGCGGCCAACATGGCAACCGGATGTTGACGTCGCCGAGTACCAAAACAGTAACGGAAGAGGAGAACTTTGTAACGGCTCCTCCCATATCTTGCCACTATACCCCCTCGAAGCATAAACGCTATGTGGGGTGCAGATAGCTATGTGGCGTGTCAAGCATACTTCCCCTGTTGTTATACGATATCCTAAAGGGAAACCTTATGGGTACTCGCGCCAGAAGTTAGAATTCTGTGAAACCTTTAGTTTAATTCTCTGGGAATATCTACTGTAGTCTTATACACCCTTAGGAAGCTACTGAAGGAACCTTCCATCAGGACGACATGGCTATCTCACCCAAAATAGATTTTTTGCTTCGCTCAAAATCCGTTTTTTAGTCTTCATTGCTAGGAATTAGTTATATTATGCCGATAGTATTCGTTTTCAGCGAATTTAGGTAGCTGAATCCTCTCGCTAGCTTGCTAGCCTAGCCTCTAGGCTCGATAGCCTAGGCGTTTTAGTTTACTCTGATGCATGATATAATAAGTGTTCCTAGTGTTAGATTATGAAATGAAGATGTTAGGTAATGTGTTGATAGGATGTTTCTATTAACCAAAATAATTACCTGGAACATAGATGAAGAATTGTTAGTAATTATTTCCCAGCTGATCCCATCTTTGGTCGTCAATTTTTCTTGGTGGGATTTAATGATACGTTGGTATTCTTAAAATACACTTTAATAACTCTTGTGACTACATTGCTCTATGACAGCTGACTCCTAAGTGTGTGTGTGTGGAGCATCATACACAATCTGACAAAACCAAAACATTGCTAAACAAAAGAGCATCGCTCTGAAAAGAGTTAAATCCTACTCCAGTACAAAACTATGAAGAATTACATCCTATCTATGAGGTAATCAACAAATGTTTGAATCCTAATACCAAAATAAATCATTACACTTATGTACAAAGCATAACATGTTTTATTCATGCAATATGAAGCAATGTTGCGCAATACCTGTAACACTTGAAATAATATAGTACATTATTACAATAATACATAACAGTCTCATCCCCCTTAACTTGACATTGTAAAAATCTTTATAAATCTAATCTCTCAGGGGGCTTTCCTCTGTTAATCCTATTAGGAAGCACTTTAACCTCATCTTGTACTGGTACATGAATTGGTTCTGAATCTACATTTGATGTTGGAGCATCTTGGTTAATATTTGACTCATTTGATCTAACTACTTCTTTAAGTTTCTCATCTCTAACATTCACATGCTCTGCTGTATTTCTTTTTAATGGCTGTAATTGATCAACATGACGTTTTACAACATTATCACCAACACGAACATCATAATGTAAATTTCCTATTTCTCTTACAATCTCTCCTGGTACCCACTTCTCTGGAGTGTTGTACGATCTTACCATGACATCAGATAAAGGTAAAAAATGTCTTACATTAGGAAGCTTTACTACTTGTTTATACCCTTTATCTTCTAAATCACTTTGCAAACTTGGATACAACAAATCTAACTTACACCTTATCCTCCTCCCCATCAACAAATTTGAGGGTGTCACGCCTGTTGTGCTGTGCGGCGTTGTTCTATAAGACAATAAAAACTTTGATACATGCAAAAATATATTACCTGAATTTGCTTTTCTACACTTCATATTGTGTTTAAACGTTTGGACAAATCTTTCAGCCTCTCCATTAGTAGATGGATGATATGTTGCTGAAAATGTATGCTTTATACCATTGACATTACAAAATTCTTTAAACTCTTGTGAGGTAAATTGTGGACCATGATCTGTAACAATTCTTTCTGGAATACCGTGTGTAGAAAATATTTGCATTAACTCTTTTATTGTGGCGTAAGACGTTGTTGTTTTCATTTGGATAATTTCTGGCCACTTACTGTAAGCATCTACTACTATCAAAAACAAGTAATTTAAAAAAGGACCTGCAAAATCTATATGCACTCTTTGCCATGGACACCTGGGTAACTCCCACGGGTGCATTCTAGCAAATTGAGGATTGTTCTGTTGCATAACACAATTCATACAATTCTTTATATAACATTCCACATCTTTATCTACACCTGGCCACCATACAAAGGTTCTCGCAATTGACTATGATCTTACAATACCTTGGTGATCAGCATGTATTTCAGACAAAACCTTATTTCTCAGTGAATTAGGAATAACTACCCTTGAACCTCTCATCACTATTCCTTGTGTTACACTCAGTTCATACCATATATCCTTATACGGTTTACAATTTTCCTCTTTTCCACATAAGTCCCTACCTGTCATTAACCTCTCCAAAACCTTACTAAGTACTGGGTCTCTCTTGGTACTGTGTGCTACATCTTTTGCAGTTATGGGTACATCATATACAGAAATTAACAGAACACTGTCATCATACTCCTCTGGAGCTTTGTCTACGGGTAATCTGGATAAAGCATCTGAATTACCCATGTTTGATGTTGGACGGTATTCTATATCAAAGTGGAACGCTGCTAACGTAATTGCCCAACGTTGTAGTCTTGCAGCTACCAACGTAGGTAAACTTGCTTTTGGACCCAATATTGTTAATAAAGGTTTATGATCTGTAACAAGTGTGAACTTTTTCCTACCATAAAGATACATATGGAATTTTTTAACTCCATAAACTAATGCTAAACCTTCCTTTTCTATTTGAGAGTAATTCCTTTCTGCCTTGTTCAATACTCTAGAAGTGAATGCAGTTGGTTTTTCTGTTCCATCTGGCATTACATGAGATAATACTGCACCTAAACCTATGTTTGATGCATCACATACTAATTTAACTGGTAAATCCATTTGATAATATACTAAGAATGTAGGTGATGTTATTTCCTGTTTGATTCTTTCAAAAGATTCCTGACACTCTTTTGTCCACTTCCATTCTACACCCTTATTCAACAGATTATACAATGGATGTGCAATTGTAGACAAATTCTGAATGAAATTCCCATAAAATGTTACTAAACCTAGAAATGATTGTAATTCCTAACATTTTCTGGCACTTTTGTTGATTGTACAGCTTTAATCTTCTCTTTAGTTTTGTGAATACCCTTGCCATTTATTACAAAACCTAAGTAGTCCACTGAATCAACTTCTAAAATACATTTGCTCTTATTTACTCTAATATTATGTTCCTTCAACTTCTTCAGAACTGTTCGCAATCTTTCTCTATGTTCTCTTGTGTCTTTACCAGCAATTAAAATATCATCTATAAAAATGAATACTCCTTGCATTCCTGAAAAAATCTTATCCATAGTTTGTTGCCATATAGCTGGACTACTTGCAACTCCATAAGGTAATCTCTTTGGTCTAAACAAACCTAAGGATGTATTTACTGTACATAATTCTTGTGAAGTTTCATCCATGGGAAGCTGTTGAAATGCTTGTCTTAAATCTAATTTAGAAAAAACACTGCATCCTGACATAGTTGCAAACATGTCTTTCGGATTTGGTAAGGGATGTTGAGCTACTTGCAGTTGTGGATTTAACGTTACTTTGTAATCTTCACATAACCTAACCTGTCCACTTTCCTTCACAATAGGAACTAATGATGTAGCCCAATCTGAATATGTAACCTTTTCCCATGAATCTTCATTTTCTAATCTCCTGATTTCTGTTTCAAATGCACTTTTCAATGCATACGGTACTGGTCTCGGAGCACAAAATCTAGGAGAACTGTCAGGTTTCAAAACTAAAATTGCCTTTGCGTTCTTTACTGTGCCTATTTTATCTTCAAATACGTCTTGAAACTCTGATATATTATCCACAGACATTTCATTTTTGTGTTCATCTTCTCTACCTGTAACCTTCAAAATACTAGGCCAATCTAACTTCAAATACTGTAGTCAATCTAAACCTAGCAAAGTTTGTCCATTACCTTTTACTACTGTTAATGGCATTCTCTCTAATTTCTGTTCTTTGTGCTGTACTTCTACGTTCGAAGTACCTATTACCTGAATATCAAAACCATTATAACCTTTCAAAACTCTATTTGTACCTTCTAATAACAAATTAGAAATGCTTTTAGCCATTTTCTCAGACATAATTGATACATCGGCTGCTGTGTCAACTTGCATCAAAATTGGTTTACCATTTATGATTACTTCTACCATGATATGTTTCTTTGCACCTTTGTTGACGGAATTAATGCGAAACGCAAAATCAGTTTCTGACCTAACCTGATTATCATGAACATTTTCCGCATTATTCTCTTGACCTATAGTATCAACTGTAGCATTTATTTTCTTTGCGTACTGTTTAGGGAATCTATAAGCAGTTGCAAAATGACCCATCTTTCTGCAACTCTGGCATGTTTATCCAGTAGCAGGGCATTTCTTTGCTTCGTATGCAAGATGATCAGTTTTACCACACCTATAACACTTGGGTTTTTCCTGTTGTTTCTTTGTATAAGCCTGATTCTGATATTTATGAACATTAGTGTTAGGTACTTTTCTATGACTAGGCTTTGACATATTCCTTCTCTGATTCTCATCGGTTTTCCATTTAGAACCTACTGTATTAATTTTAGAATTTTCCATTCTATTGCTTGTAGAACTACCTATTATGTTACTTTGCCTATTTGATGTTTCTAAAGTTCTGCCTGTTATCAATACCTTTTCTAATGTTAAATCTTTATCTTGCAATAATTTCTTTCTTAGCTCTTGTGATGTGCAATGTGCAATCACTTGATCTATGATAACATTTTCTAACTCTAGAAATTCACATGAAACAGCTAAATTCTTTAGTCTAGTCACAAATGCATCTAAACTTTCATTTACTTTCTGATAAGCCTGCGCTGAAAACTGATATCTTTCAAAAACTTTATTGACCTGAGGTGCAAATTATGTGGTAAGAGCCTTAATTGCAGCTTCACTTGTGTCATCTGTAGGCTGCAAAGTCTTAAACACTTCCCGAACTTCCCTACTTGCTGTATGAAGTAATAATGCCTTCTTTTGGGCATCCTTCAGGTTCCCTAATGCTTCTGAATAAATCTTAAATTCCTCACACCACTGTTGCCATCGTGTTGCAACAGAATTGGGCTCAGCTGTGATGCTAAATCGTTCAGGATGTTTAATGTCAAAACGGATTTTGAGCGAAGCGAAAAATCTATTTTTGGGCGAGATGGCCATGTCGTCCTGATGGAAGGTTCCTTCAGTAGCTTCCTTTGGATATAAATGACTTCCATAATATTCCCAGAGAATTAAACTAAAGGTTTTCACAGAATTCTAACTTCTGGAGCGAGTACTCTAAGGGTTATCCCTTTAGAATATCGTATATCAACAGGGGACGTATGCATTAACACGTCACATGGCCATCTGCACCCCACCTAGCATTTACGCTTCGAGGAGGGAATGTGGCGAGGTAACTGAGGTGCCGTTCCAAAGTTACCCTGCCTTCGTCACTGTTACGATACTCGCAACGTAAACAAACCGGCGCCATACTTGTGTGACGTCACGTCCGCCCTCACCATTCCGTTCTAGCTCACTACCATCCTCTGCGATACAATACAGCGCGGAGGGGCCTAGCAGGCTGAACTGGAACAGTTGGGCGGGTCCATCAGGACAACATGGCCATCTCACTCAAAAATAGATTTTTCGCTTCGCTCAAAATCCGTTTTTTGGGCTCAAGCCATGTCGTCCTGATGGAAGTGTAATAGAGAATTAATGTATCGTGGATTTGTTCCCAATTCAAGTGCCTGGTAATCCGAATAAACATTCCCGTGGTCTGGTGACCAAAGAGACCGTGACATCTCCATTAAATGTCACTACCAGAGGCATTAAAATGACCTGGCGTCCCGCCCCCCTGGCGAGGAAGGTCGTAGTTGGACAAGAGGAACATCTCGAAGTAATCTGACGAGGAAAGACTCACCTGGATAAGAAATCGTGCCGGTCTCAAGACAGATCAAAAGGGTAAATATTTGTGTAGGAACAAATTTATACCATTAGGTGAGTACATATAAGATAGTAGCTATACTAATCATAATAACTCTAGAGTAGGTTCAGAAAAACAAGAACAGCAATATATTTTCATATAAAAATAGGAGTGAAAGAGACGCATGTGGTAAATAAACTAAATATTTTATTTGAAATTTGCATGGAAATATGAAAATTTATGTACAATAATAAAATACAATAATAGACATAGATATGGTAAAAGATGGTGATGCAGAATCTAATCTTTTCTGTAATCACTAGTTCCTGAGGAACGCCAGTCTTTTAAATCAAAATACACTTCATGTCCGAGAACATGTTGCACACGTGTACGAATCTATGTCGTTTTGGTAAAGGACAATCCATTAGTGACACTAAGTGTCCCTTGAAATCACTATGTATCGCACTAGGGTCAACACAGGGACCCGTTTGAGGTAAAGTCCCAAAAAACTCACTGTCCTACGCAGCACTAAACAGCAGGTTTCATCACGCTACCTGCTGCCACCACGAATCGCTTGACTTCTTGCATCTGCTTCTAATAGTGTTTGAAGAACACTCTAGGGGACTTCCAGCCTGTGAAGGATCGGAGGCTTTTGAAGTCCATTCCTTTGAAGAAATTTAGGGAAGAGGTGACTTTCCTGGGATCGTGACCTGCGGGTGTACTGTCAGGATCCGCTCTGCGAATAAAGTAGGTGATTTTCGCTCTAAGTTGTTTTAGTGACAGGTCGCTGCCCGACGTTTCTCCTTTGAAAAGCTGTCCTCCACCAAAATCAGAAGTTTTTCGAAGATAGACCTTGAGACTCTCCACTGGGCATAGAGAGACATCTTCCTTCAGGGGGCAGATTCTCCAAGGGCCCCATCTTTTGATGGGAAGTTCATTTTTAGCAAGAAACGTGGGGTCGGGGAAGAGGGTAAGTTCCCCCGTGTCGGCGAACTGTATCTGGCCCTCTTCTCTTGATAATGCCACTATTTCACTGACTCTGGCTCCCGAGGTGAGAGCAAAAAGGAAAATTACTTTCTGAGTCAAGTCTTTCAGAGGGCAAGAATCATTTCTCCAGGCTAGAGGCAAAATGAAGCACCTTATCCAGGGACCAGGTGATGGGTTTCGGTGGAGGTGCTGGACGGAGTCTAGCACACGCCTTTGGGAGTTTATTAAAGATCTCGTTGGATAAATCTATTTGGAAGGCGTATAGAAGTGGTCCGGTCAAGGCCGATTTGCAAGTGGAAATCGTATTGGCTGCCAAGCCTTGTCCATGAAGGTGAATAAAGAAGGACATGCAAAAATCTATGGAGATATCCGTAGGATTCTTTACCTTGGTAGACTGTTTTATATTCCTCTAGGAAGTCTAAACTTTTCTTCGAGATCCCAAACCTTTTCTTCATGGCTAGGGAGAGAAAATCATGAGATGAAGATCCTTGACTTTCTTTGATGAAGCGAAGACAGTCGACTTCTGCACCTGTTGGGAGAGAACTGGGCCCGGCAGAGGGATCAGCTTGGGCTGTAGCTCCAGGACTAGGGGGAACCAATTGCTCCGGGGCCACTTGGGAGCCACTAGGGCTGCTGTCCCTTTGAAGGTTCTCAGTTTGGAGAGGACTTTCAGCAGAAGGTTGGGTGGAGGGAACAGGTAAATCTTGGACCATCTGTTCCAGTCCAGGGACATGGCGTCCACTGCTTCCACTTTGGGGTCCTCGTAAGGGGCCACATATCGAGGAAGTTGCTTGTTGTCGCTCGTCGCGAAGAACTCGATCTGTAGTTCCGGGACTTGACGAGAGATGAAGGAGAATGATCTTGCGTCTAGGGACCATTCCGACTCTATGGGGTTTGTCCTCGATAGAGCGTCCGCTCTCACGTTGCGGAATCCTTGTAGGTGAACTGCAGACAGGTGCCACTTCTTCCTGTCCGCTAGGCGGAAGATGGGTAATAGCACCTGATTTAGGTGGGGCGATCTCGAGCCCTGACGATTGAGACATCTGACTACTACCGAGCTGTCCAGAGTTAGACGGATGTGTATAGAAGGACGCGGGGATAATTTCTTCAGGGTGAGAAGAACCGCCATGGCCTCCAAGATGTTGAATAGGGGAGACCATGTTCCTTGAACTTGTCGTTGATGGGAGTGGGCCCCCCAACCCTCCAGAGAAGCGTCCGTGTGGATGTTGAGCGATGGAGGTGGAGGATGGAGAGGGATGGATATTTCCAAGGTCCTTGCTTCTGACCACGGGCTTAGCAGGGAGCGAAGCCTGTTTGGTAGAGGTCTCTTGAGGTCTCTTCGAGCGACGGATGTGTTTCTTCTCCAGACTCCTGATGCATCACCGAGGCGAACTGTAGTGAGCCGAGAACTTGCTCTTGCTGTCGTCTTGATATCCGTTTGGATTTGAGAAGTCTTCTGACAGACCCTGCTATTTCTTTCCTTTTCTTTAGTGGAATGGAAAGGCGGTGTGACTGAAGATCCCAATGGATTCCTAACCATTGGAACTTCTGAGCTGGAGCGAGGCGAGACTTCTTGGTGCTTATTTTGAAACCCAGATGTTCCAGGAACTGGGTTACTTTGCTGCAAGCTTTCAAACACTTTTCTGGCGAATTCGACCAGATCTGCCAGTCATCGAGGTAGGCCATCACTTGGATGCACTGAAGGCGTACCTGGTGGACGATCGTGTCTGCTAGCTTGGTGAAGATTCTCGGAGCCACTTTGAGCCCGAAGGGCATGGCTCTGAAGGTGTAGCTTCTTCGATGGAGCCGGAATCCTAGGTAGCAGGAAGCGTGGTGGTTCATTGGGATGTGCCAGTAGGCATCAGCCAGGTCTATTGAGACCGTGTAGGCCTTGTGAGGCAGTAAGGCTCTTATTTGTTGAAGAGTCAGCATCTTGAGTTTGTTGTTCGCAATGAACTTGTTGAGGGGTGACAAGTCGAGAATGACTCTGAGTTTGTCTGAGTCCTTCTTGGGAACACAAAACAGTCTTCCCTGGAACCTGGTGGACTTTACCCTCTTGATCACCTTCTTGTTCAAGAGTTGTAGGACATATTCTTTCAAGAAGGTGGTTGATGGCTGGAAGAATTGGTGGAAGGTTGAAAGTGGTTGTGTCCAGCTCCAACCCAGTCCCTTCTTGATGATGCTGTGTGCCCAAGGATCGAAGGTCCAGCGATCCTGAAAGTGGCGGAGTCTTCCTCCCACTGGAAGCACTTCATTGCTTCTGGTTTCCCGAGGTCTTGCCACCTCGGCCGCTAGCTCCCCTTCCTCCTCTGCCCCTGGAGGGGCAGCGCGAGGAGTCTCTGCCTGAGCCTCTACCTCTGGGACGAAAGGTAGTTGACTGACGCTCGTAGGCATGGGTAAAGACCAGTGATTGTGACACCACCGGTTCGGGGACCAACTGAAAGGTCTGTTGCGGTTGAGTGACCACTTGGGAAGTAGCGGGAGCCGGAAACTGGCGTTTTTGTTGACGCTGCTGGGGTCTTGGTTTGGAGGATTTCCTCTTAGGCTGAGGGCCTTCGTCCTGAGAGGATTTCCTCTTTCATGACATGCCCCATTTGTTGAGAAGGTTCCAATCTCTTTCACCAGAGCAGAGGGAAAGAGATGCTTAACCCAGATGTTGGAGGAGATGAGTTTCCGGGGTTCGTGTTTCACTGCCGCGTTGGCAAACATGAACTCTCTGCAGGTTCTTCTGGCCCTGATGAAGCTGTACAGGTCCTTCATCACAGTCACTAGGTGGGTTTTGGCAAGAACCATATAGAGGTCTGGGACTCTAACGTCCCCGGCCATGACCTCGAGCTGAATCTGGTGAGACAGGGAGGCAGCCAGTCTCTCCTTAGTCTCTTGCTCCCGACGAAGAAGGTGGTCATTCAGTTTCGGGAGGTCCTCGTTGAACTGACGTCCAGCTACGTCAGGGTTCAGCTTCCCAACCGTGAAGGTGAACTGGATATCTTTCCAGAACTTGTCGTCGTGGGGAAGGGCTAGGGAGAGAGGCCTACACTCCTCCAGGGTAGGACAGGGTTTTCCTTCCTCCACCGCCTTCATGACCGCATGAAAGGCTTTTTCCACGAAGGGGAAGGATGCGGAAGGGGGAGCAAGAAAGGACGGGTGCTTCTTGCTCAGAGCTGGCTTTTTCGAGTTAGTAAAACCGCGGCTCTTCAAGCAATCTACCAGTAAAGCTTGGGCCTTTGAGTGATCGAAAACGATCACCTCTTTGGGCTCAGTCTCCTACTTGGAGGCTGGTTCGGTCCTAAGTCGGACGTAACAGTCCAGGTAAGCTTCGAAATTAGGGAAGAATTCCACTTCTTCCAGGAGGATAGACCCTAGCTTGTTATTAATGAATATTTGGCCAGTTGTGATTGGCATATGCTCGGCGTACCTCCAGTGGTTAGACTCTGAGCAGGAAGGAAGGTCCTTAACCGAGATCTTCTTCGGTTGCCTCAATTCCATGAAACGGCTTGTAATCTGGGCGGAATGCTTGCTAAGCTTCTCGTCCATTAAGGCCACCAATACCCGGATGGCATCTTCGGTGACAGGCAGCAGGGGCTGCGGTGCGGTGGAGGTAGAGGGGACTGGCTCCTCGACCACTACGAGAGCTGCCGGAGGTGGAGGGGCGAGCTCGCCCTCCGAATCAGGGTATTCCACCTGATCCTCTTCTTCCTCCGGATCCTCGCCCATGAGGGTCCTCTCGGTGTCGTCGGACATGTCCGACATCTTCTCCACCTCGTCTAGACTACACTTGCTAAGCGTAGTCACGATGTCTGGTTCTACGGTCACTTAAACCAAGGGGATCTGATCCTGCCGACGCTTTCGGGAAAAGGATGGCCCTCATCTTCTCGTTTTTCTGGAAACCGCGCACCCACCTGCGCTGTTTCTCTCGAGCATTGTTGCTGGCTTCTAAGGACGGGGGATTGTCGAACCCCTCGTCGAGGAGGCCTTTGCAGACTGGGCAGGACACTGGATCCCAGTACTTGGGGTTGCCCTTCTTTGCCGTACAGAGGGCGTGGGTCCGATACGCACCATACCCGTAAAAGTCCGGGCGGCGAACCGAGCAGAAGGGGCTCTCACACTTCAGGTACTCCTCCTGTAAAAGAAAGAGAACATGAGTACATGAAAATAGAGTCATGACTTACATTACTCTTAAATTAAGATTCCTTAATCTAATTCTTAAACTTAGAATTGTGTTATGTGAGCTCTGGATAGGTGAGCTAGAAAAGAAATAGGAAGACACATACTTGTGAATCCCATCCAGCCAGGTACCGCGACCTTTTCTGCTGGCAATTCCTTAGAACCTGAGGTTATAGGAGAGGGAATGGTATCCCTATGGGGAAGCCAAGACTAGGCTTCCTTATAAAGGAATTGTCTGCAGAGTAGAGAAGGTCTGAAATCGTTCAGAACCTAGATGAAGAAGGGGAAAATAGGATAAACCCCTCAATATTTGGGAAGGTCCTGGTAAGAGACTGCACTGAGAAGCAAAGAGTATGCTGGAAACATTGTATTGTACACTCATACAGCTCAGACACTGTCTTCAGGGGATGAAACAGCAAAGAAGATCAGTCTGGCTATATGGATGTATAGGTCGACTGCCGGCATGGGGCCGGCAGCCGGGGGGAAGGGGTGCTTGTCCCTGGAAGCCGCGGAGCGTTGCCGGCAAGCCGTAGGCCTGGTCCGGTGGGGTGAATCCATCAAGGCTACACACTGAGCAGCAGAGAGGTAGGAAACACTTATAGGGGCGACTGCCGGCACGGCGGCAGGTTGCCGGCAGGGCGGAGGCCTCCGGCATCCGGCAGGCTGTCGGCAATGGTGAACCTAACTGGGTACATAAGATGGAAGGTGGCTGAGAAGCCGACGGCAGCAAGGGGCGGCGGTCGCCGGCAGCGGTGGCAAGGGGCGGCGGCCCCCGGCAGGCTGACGCCATAGTTGGTCCTCAGACAGGAAGTCCTATGAAATAGGAAGGTCACCTGGGGTGCTGGCGGCTAGCGGTGGCAAGGGGCGGCGGCCCCCGGCAGCCGGCAGGGTGATGCCTTAGGTAATCCTGAGATAGGAACGTCCTATGCAGTAGGGAGTCACCTGGCGTGCTGGCAGCGGTCTCCGGCAGGCGGAGGCGGCAGTGGACCGGCACCATGATAGAAGAGAGAAAGATAAGGAGGGAAGGAGGAAGGGTAATGTTCGATATCCAACCGGCTTTCCTCCGGAGGGAGTGTACTCATGATAGGGGGGGGGGAAACAACCTATCATCCGATGGCAGGGAGCCGGCAGACGGCTGGATGCCTATGGTAATCCAAGGGAGGATCAGAGAACTCTCTAAACAGGGGGGGGGGTGATCTTCTGCCGGCAGGGCAGCCGCTAACACAACCCCATAGTTCAACTATGAGGGGGAAGTGTAACAGAGCGGCCACCCAGGCAGGAGAGCGCAGCTTAACCTACAATTCTCCCTGAGGGGGAATTGTAGGACAGCGGACAGGGGTGTGAAGGCAAGCTGACACAAAGGATAGAGTGGGGTAGGGGGGAGGGGGTGAGGGGGCAGAAGGGATCGCGACCCTAAAGCTCCCAGAGGGTGGGGGAATCTGTTTTCTATACTACCCAGGCAGGACAAAAGCGCTCTCCAACCCTAGAGTAGGTTAGCTCAGAGTAGGAACAGAACTGGTGTACTGTCCTAAACTATAATAAAACAGAAACCCCCAAGGCCTAACCTAAACCAGGAGATCTCCTCCTAGATTAGGTAAGGCTGGGGATGCATATCGCTAGGCTACAGGAAGAAGGGACGAGTCCCAACCAAGAGCAGTCTAGGGGGGAGGGCTAGGTCCCCCACCTTCAGTGTCAGTCGATACCCCAAGGGAAAGACGTTCCTTAGGAGTGGACTGGGATGAACGATAAGTACTCTGGGGTTCTGACCGAAATCCCCCCATACACTATGGGAGGGAAGAGGGAAGAACTACCTAGCCTAACCTACCCGAAATATTTCGGGTAAGGGGCTAGGAATAGCAAGGCTACCCAGAGGGAGGTTACCCTAAGGTAAGGGAGATAAGGAAGCATACAAGGATCCCAGCGTTTGGTTAGGTGTTTCCTGGCTGGACCAGGCACCGTCCCTTGTATGGTCCCTCGAAGGCGAAAATATGTGCAACACTGAATCTTGTATATGTTTAAAAAAGCCTAAATCTTCAATAACATAAACACTAGGAACACTTATTATATCATGCAGAAGTAAACATGAACACTAGGCTGCGGCCTATGCTAGACTGAAAGGCTAGTATGGGGTCGGCTAACTAAGAGCGCCGAAGACTACTATCGGCATAATATAACTTATTCCTAATAAACGGATTTTGAGCGAAGCGAAAAATCTATTTTTGGGTGAGATAGCCATGGCGTCCTGATGGAAGGTTCCTTTTTGGTAGCTTCCTTGGGTATATAACTACTAGATATTCCCAGAGAATTTAACCACAGGTTTATCACAGAATTCTAACTTCTGGAGCGAGTATCCTAAAGGTTTCCCTTTAAGACATCGTATATCAACAGGGGACGCATGTATTAACGCACCACATAGCTATCTGCACCCCACATAGAGTTAACACTTCGATGTGTAGGGGCGGAGAATAGCTGGGGAGCTGTTCCACAGCTAATCTCGTCCGTGGCTACTTTTGGTACTCGAGACGTAAACAAACGGGCGCCATTGCTAAATGACGTCACGTCCGTCCTCATCCGGAAGCCAGTTGCTTGCCGATCACCATGATACAGCAGGACAGGGTGGGACCTGAAAAAACTGGACGAAGTAGCAGGGAGGGTCCATCAGGACGCCATGGCTATCTCACCCAAAAATAGATTTTTCGCTTCGCTCAAAATCCGTTTTTTGGGCTCAAGCCATGGCGTCCTGATGGAAGAATACCAGAGAATCAATGTATCGTGGTAGATTTTCCCCTTGAAGAGTAAGTGCCGAGGGCTTTAAACAGGTTAGCATAGTAATCTCAATAGAGGAACCGTAGGGAAGAAAACTTCCTGCCCCCCTGGCAGTGAAGTCCCAACGGACCATGCTGAAGATCAAAGTGGTCATTGAAGGGCTACCCACCTTGCTGGGAGAACATGAAGAACTCGGAGACAAGACTGAATGGTTGGTATTCATATAGAAACATTCTCAAAAGCAGACAAGTGGTGGTTAGGCACTGTATGGGAAGAGAGAGAATCGTCTGGTCTCGAAGGCATGATGTAAGTAAGTATTCTGGTAGGAATATTACATTGCAGAGGTGAGTATATAATAAGGATTGAATCCTTAGTAATCTTCATCGTATATAAGAGGAAGGGGATAATAAACTATGACAGTCATGTATTTCATATTATAAGTAGGAGCGGATTGAGACGCACAAGTAATAAAATAAAAATTTTATTTCACAATTGCAGAATATGGTAATTAAATGCAATAAGTATGTAAAAGTAATTTACAACAAATTATAATGTACATAGTAATGAAAGACTTGCTCTTGAATCTGAAAGAGAATTTCAAATTAAACGTCAGTCTTTAAAAAGAAACCACATCATGCTCTAGGCATGCGGCACTCAAGTGACGACTATGACATTTCACCTGGGAGAAGAACAGTATATGAAAAGCACTAAGTGTCTTTGAAATCACTACGTATCACACGAGGGTCAACATAACCACCCGAGGAGTTAGAGTCCCAAGTAACTCACTGTTCTATGCAGAGTTAGGTGGAGGTTTCATAACACTACCTGCGGCTACCACAAAATGTTTGACTTCATGCACTTGTTTCGCATAATGTTTGAAGAAAACATGCGAGGATTTCCAGCCTGTGAAACTCTTAAGGCTTTCAAAATCCATACTCTGAAAGAAATTCAGAGACAATGCAACTTTTCTAGGATCGTGACCTGCGGGTGTACTGTCAGGATACGCTCTGCGAATGAAGTAGGTGATTTTCGCTCGTAGTTGTTTCAGTGACATGTCGCTGCCCGATGTTTCTCCTTTGAAGAGTTGGCCTCCACCAAAGTCAGAAGTTCTACGAAGATAGACCTTGAGGCTCTCTACTGGACATAGAGAGGCATCTTCTTTCAGGGGGCAGATTCTCCAAGGGCCCCATCTTTTGGTGGGTAGTTCGTTTTTGGCGAGAAACGTCGGATCCGGGAAGAGGGTAAGGTCTCCTTAATCTGTAAACAGAATGTGACCCTCGTCCCTTGATAATGCCACTATTTCGCTGACTCGGGCTCCTGGGCAAGAGCAAAAAGAAAAATAACTTTTTGAGTCAGATCCTTGAGAGGGCACGAATCATTGTCCAAGTTGGAGGCAAAATGGAGCACCTTGCCCAGGGACCAGGAGATCGGCTTTGGTGGGGGTGCTGGGCGTAGACGAGCGCATACCTTCGGCAGTTTATTGAAGATGTCGTTGGACAGATCAATCTGGAAGGCGTACATTAGTGGTCTAGTCAGAGCCGATTTGCAAGTAGAAATCGTGTTGGCTGCCAAGCCTTGTCCATGAAGGTGAATGAAGAAGGACATGCAAAAATCGATGGTGATTTCCGTAGGATTTTTTGCCTTGACGAATGAGACCCATTTTTTCCAGGATGATTTGTATTGCCGTCGTGTGGATTCGGTCTTGTATTCCTCGAGGAAGTCGAGACTCTTCTTCGATATCCCGAACCTTTTCTTCACGGCTAGGGAGAGAAAATCATGAGATGAAGGTCCCTGACTTTCAATGATGAAGCGAAGACAGTCGACTTCTGTACTTGCTGGGAGAGAACTGGGCCCCTGAGGGGGATCAGCGTGGGTTGTAGCTCCAGGACTTGGGGGTACCAGTTGCTCCGAGGCCACTTGGGAGCCACTAGGGCTGCTGTTCCTTTGAAGGTTCTCAGTTTGGAGAGGACTTTCAGCAGAAGGTTGGTGGGAGGGAACAGGTAGATCTTGGACCACCTGTTCCAATCCAGTGACATGGCGTCCACTGCTTCTGCCTTGGGGTCCTCGTACGGGGCCACATATCGAGGAAGTTGATTGTTGTCGCTCGTTGCGAAGAGATCGATCTGAAGTTCTAGGACTTGGTGAGAGATGAAGGAGAATGATCTTGCGTCTAGAGACCATTCCGACTCTATCGGGCTTGTCCGAGATAAAGCGTCCGCCGTCACGTTGCGGAATCCTTGTAGGTGAACTGCAGACAGGTGCCATTTCTTCTTCTCTGCCAGACGGAAGATTGTCAGAAGCACCTGATTTATCTGGGGTGATCTTGAGCCTTGGCGATTGAGACATCGAACTACCACCGAGTTGTCTAGGGTTAGACGAATATGGATCGAGGGAGGCGGGGAGAGTTTCTTCAGAGTTAGAAGGACCGCCATGGCCTCCAAGATGTTGATGTGAAACGTCTTGAATAGGGGAGACCATGTTCCTTGAGCCTGTTTTTGGTGGGAGTGACCTCCCCAACCCTCCAGCGAAGCGTCCGTGTGGATGTTGAGTGATGGAGGCGGGTGTTGAAGAGGGATGGACCTTTTCAGGGCCTTTGCTTCCAACCACGGCTTTAGAAGCAGCCGAAGTCTGTTTGGGAGCCGTCTCTTGAGGTCTCTTCGAGCGATGGATGCGGAACGTCTCCAGACTCCCGCGGCATCCTTTAGCTGTGCAAGTAGCACTGGGTTTGTCACTGAGGCGAACTGTAGGGAGCCTAGAACTCGTTCCTGCTGACGTCTTGAGATCCGTTTGGATTTCAGCAGTCGCTTGACAGACCCTGCTATTTCCTTCCTTTTCTTCTGGGGAATGGAAAGGCGGTGTGACTGAAGGTTCCACTGGATTCCTAACCATTGGAACTTCTGAGCTGGAGAGAGGCGAGATTTCTTCGCGTTTATCTTGAATCCCAGGTGTTCTAGGAACTGGGTAACTTTGTTGCAGGATTTTAAACAATCCTCGGGCGATGGAGCCCAGACTAGCCAGTCGTCGAGGTAGGCCATCACCTGGACGTCTCGGAGGCGAAGCTGTTGAACGATGGCGTCCGCCAGCTTTGTGAAGATTCGAGGGGCCACGTTGAGGCCGAAGGACATGGCCCTGAAGGCGTAGCTTTTCCTTTGGAGTCGAAATCATAGGTAGGAGGAAGCGTGGTGGTTCATTGGAACGTGCCAGTAGGCATCCGCCAGGTCTATGGAGACCGTGTAGGAACCTTGAGGCAGAAGGGTCCTTATCTGTTGAAGAGTCAGCATCTTGAACTTGTTGTTCGCTATGAACTTGTTGAGGGGGGATAAGTCTAGAATGACTCTGAGCTTGTCGGAGTCCTTCTTGGGGACGCAAAACAGTCTCCCTTGGAACCTGGTTGACTTTACCCTCATTATCACCTTCTTGTTCAAGAGATCTAGGGCATATTCTTCTTGACGATGCTGTGTGCCCAGGGATCGAAGGTCCAACGATCCTGGAATTGGCGGAGTCTTCCTCCCACCGTAAGCACTTCATTGCTTCTGGTGTCCCGAGGGTTTACTGCCTCGGCCGCTAGCTCCCCTTCCTCCTCTGCCTCTGGAGGGACGGCGAGATGCGTTTCTGCCTGCACCTCTGTTTGAGCCTCTACCTTTGGGACGAAAGGTAGTCGTCTGTTGCTCGAAAGCAGGGGTGAAAACCGGCGACTGTGACAAGACCGGTTGGGTGACCAGCTGAAAGGTCTGCTGTGGCTGCGCTGCCACTTGGGGAGTAGCGGGTCCCGGAAACTGCCGTCTCTGTTGACGTTGCTGGGGTTTCTGCTTGGAGGATTTCCTCTTAGGTTGAGGGCCGTCGTCCTGAGAGGATTTCCTCTTCTTCGACATGCCCAACTTGTAGAGAAGGTTCCTGTTTTCCGTGGCGGCCTTGTCGATGATCTCTTTCACAAGGGCAGAGGGAAAGAGGTGCTTACCCCAGATGTTGGAAGAAATCAGCCTCCGGGGTTCGTGTCTCACTGTGGCACTGGAGAACACGAATTCACGACAGGCTCTACGAGCCTTCATGAAGCTGTACAGGTCTTTAACTACAGTCGCCAAATGCGTTTTGGCGAGCACCATGCAGTGATCGGGGACTCTAGTGTCACCGGCCATGACGTCGAGCTGTACCTAGAGGGACATGGATGCGGCGAGCCTTTCCTTCGTGTCATGTTCCCGACGAAGGAGATGGTCATTAAGTTTCGGGAGGTCTTCGTTAAACTGACGTCCAGCAACGTCAGGATCTAGTTTCCCCACCACGAAAGTATGCTGGACATCTTTCCAGTGTCGAACATCGGGGGGAGTAATCAGGGAGAAGGGTCTGCACTCCTCCAGTGCAGGGCAAGGTTTCCCTTCTTCCACTGCCTTGTGTACCGCAGCGAAGGCCTTTTCCATGAAGGGGAGGATCGCATCATCTGGTGCGACGTAGGTAGGGTGCTTCTTGCTCAGCGCCGGAAGCTTTGAGCAGGTAAAACCCCTACTTTTAACAGCGTTGGCCAGCATAGCCTGGGCCTTCGGGAGATCGAACACAATCACCTCCTTAGGTTCGATCTCTTCTCTAGAGGCAGGTTCGGATCGAAGTCGGACGTAACAGTCCGGACAAGCCTCAAAACTCGGGAAGAATTCCACTTCTTCCAGGGCAACCGAGCCGACCTTCTCACTGACGAAGATCCTGCTCGTTGCGATAGGCATGTGCTCGGCATACCTCCAGGGGTTGGCGTGCGAACATGCCGGGAGGTCTTTAACCGAAATCCTTTTTGGCTCCTTTGAACTTCCCATGGTCCTGATGTATTCGTGTGTCTCACGGAGTTTCTTGTCCATAAGAGCTTCGAGCATACGGAACATCTCCTGGGCGCTGGATGGGATGGGGTCCGGGGTGGCGGAGGTAGACGGGAGTGATACATCCGTCGGTGTAGGAGTTGGGGCGGGTGTGGAAGGCGGAGCGACCTCTTGCTCCGACTCGGTGTATTCCACTTGGTCTTCCTCATAGTCCAGTTCTTCGGCCATGAGGTTCCTCTCTGTGGTCTCCGACACCTCCGACATACGTTCCGCGTTGTCGGTATCCAGGCGACACTCGTGCATGGACTGGGCCATGACTACATCGGGTTCCACTGTTATCTGGACGGTGGGGATCTGATCCTTGGGGACCACAGAGTCTGGGGATGCCTTCGGGAAAAGCAAGGTCCTCAAGTCTTCAGTGGCAAGGTATGGTCCAGTGGCGTTCTTCTGGAAGCCACGCACCCATTTGCGTAGCTTCTCTTGAGAAGCGTCCCTAACCTCCGCTGAGGGAGGATTATTGAACGCCTCGACCAGGCGGTCCTTGCAGACTGTACAGTTCTGCGGGTCCCAAAACTTCAGATCGCCTTTCTTGTTGGCGCAAGGGGCGTGGGTCCTACACGCCGTGTGCCCGTAGAAGTGCGGGCGCTTCACTGCACAGAAGCCGTGGTCGCACTTCACGTACTCCTCCTGTAAGAGAAAGAGAACATGAGTATGGGGCAGTCATAAGAATGACTTATATTCTAAAGTTAAATATTAAAGGATTAATCTTTAACTTAATATTAAGTGGTATAAACAATGTGATGTTTTGAGAGTGGGCGGAAATGAAGGAGATAGACGCCTGGCTGGTTACCGTAACCTTATCCATAGGCAATTTGTTTGTGACCGAGGGCACAGGGCTGAATTCTTCATAGATTGCCAGGGAGGCAGGGGGAATTCTTGTAGGAATTGCCAAGGATATAAAACTGGGACTGAGGCCACTCAGACCATAGAATTGGGAACGTAGACGATCCCATAGGGTAACGGTTTCCGGCAACCAGCCGTACTAAGATACACACAGCATGCTGGAAATTTGTGATATGCAAGAAGACAGCATGGTTATTAATAGAACGGTAAGATAATACCTATCTATTTATGTAGTCAAACCATCTGGTTGCAATGTAGGGCTATCAACATGAGATGATAGCTAGGAAAAGGGGTGCAAGTCGCTTTGACGCCTCCGGAAGGCTCCCGCAGACCGACGGCACGCTGGAGGCCGCTCCAACAGAGTTTCTGGCATTAGGGAAGACAAATATATAAGTCAGGAGTGATGCCAGGATGGCGACCGCCGGCACTCCGGCGGGAAGCGGCGGCTCCGGCAGCCGAAGGTTGCCGGCTTGTGACAGGGACAAGGAAGGGCTATAGCAGAACCGGACTGCCGGCAGTGGATGCCGGCACTCCGGGGGCCGGACCGATGGACGGACGACCGAAGCTATGAGGTATGAGGGAAGGCCATCGGCTGTACGCCGACAGGAGGCGGCAGTCCCCCGGCACACGGAGGACTGACGGCCCAGGGGGCAAGGAATGTGTCACCAAGGGTGGGAGGTGGGTATCACCGACAGGGGAGGCGGCAAGGGACCGACACCAGGACAGTGAAAGAGACAGAAGGAGGGATGTAGGGGTACGGACACGGACCCCAAGACATAGCACCTGAATGGGTGTACCCATGATAGAGGCTAGCCCTATCACCTAGTGGCAGGGGCCGCAGGCAGCCGGGAGCCAGGGTAGCCCAAGGGAGGGCTAGGGAACATCCAAGAGGGGGGAGAACCCCTGCGGACAAAACGCATCCAGTGGCTAACCCCATAGGACACTATGAAGGGTATATATACCAGAGCGGACTGCACACAGGGACTCAAGGTAGCCCTATCACTCCACCCTAAGGAGGAGTTGTAGGACAGGGGACAGATGGCTATAGACTAACCTAAGTATAGGCTAGGCCATACAAGAGATAGGTGGGGAGGGGAGAAGAAGAAGGGTCTTCTATAGGAGAGGCTCTGTACCAAAGCGG
Source organism: Palaemon carinicauda (assembly GCF_036898095.1). NCBI lineage: Eukaryota > Metazoa > Arthropoda > Malacostraca > Decapoda > Palaemonidae > Palaemon > Palaemon carinicauda. The sequence goes on from NC_090732.1 coordinate 70,143,233, forward strand.
CCACCAAGGAAGGGAGGACGCTCCCTAGCCTAAGGTTAGGCAGCCTGTCTGAGAACGGTGCATGGGTACCGTTTCAGCAAGGCACAGAACTAACTCCCCCCAAGCCTAACCTAGAGCAGGGATGTTACACCCTGAACTAAGAAGGATGGAAGACGTATCGCTATTGCAGGGAAGGTCGGAAACCTAGCCTCAGCAATAGAGGAAGGGCAGGCCGTTCCTCATTCTCGGACGCAACCCTAAGGGGGGATCATTCCCTTAGGGAGGACAGAGAAGCGATAGATACTCTGATATGAGCTTGATCCCCTTACGTGGTAGGGGGAGCAAGGCTACACAGAGGGAATGCCCTAAGGCAGGGGGTGAAGGGAGCATATAGGGGTCCTACATTTAGGGTAGGTTAGAAAGGCACACTATCAAACCTATCCCCTATATGGTCCCTGAAGGCGAAACACTTGCATCACAGTCAACAGTATCATAAAATAATGCCACTATCTTCATAACTAAACCTAGGATCACTGAAATATATCATGCATGAACACTGATGATAGGCACTCTGGCCTAGGGGCTAGACTAGCGAACTGGTATGGGGTCAGTCGATGACCAATAAAAGAGCGTCAAAACACGATATATAAAGTTCCTAGCTATGAAGACTAAATAACTAATAGTATCGATTAGTTAATGAGGCCAGAAAACGCTGTTGAGGCTAGCTAAAAAAGGCATGCAAAACAACAGCGACGCCATAAAATGGCGGGTTCGGTAGTAGCACAGCTCTGCCACAAAACATAAAATATCTCGAAAAGTAAAAGTTACTTTACTGTCAGAGCTTATTTAAACAATACTGGAACCTTGTACTCAACTTTCCAGAAGAAGGCGAGGCCGAGGGTAGAGACATGGCTAAGATGCAAGTCGATAAGATACGCACAGAGAAAAATCCGTCTAGTAAGGCAAGCTACTAAGCGAAGGATGAGGACGGACGTGACGTCATTTAGCAATGGCGCCCGTTTGTTTACGTCTCGAGTACCAAAAGTAGCCACGGACGAGATTAGCTGTGGAACAGCTCCCCAGCTATTCTCCGCCCCTACACATCGTAGTGTTAACTCTATGTGGGTTGCAGATAGCTATGTGGCGCGTTAATACATGCGTCCCCTGTTGATATACGATGTCTTAAAGGGAAACCTTTAGGATACTCGCTCCAGAAGTTAGAATTCTGTGATAAACCTGTGGTTAAATTCTCTGGGAATATCTAGTAGTTATATACCCAAGGAAGCTACCAAAAAGGAACCTTCCATCAGGACGCCATGGCTTGAGCCCAAAAATGAAGACTAAATAACTAGAGATTTAACTTAGTTATAAGGCTGGATAAGGCTGTTCTGGCTATCTAAGCCTATATCTTCATTAACATAAACACTAGGAACACTTATTATATCATGCAGAAGTAAACATGAACACTAGGCTGCGGCCTATGCTAGGCTGAAGGCTAGTATAGGGTCGGCTAACTAAGAGCGCCGAAGACTACTATCGGCATAATATAACTTATTCCTAATAATGAAGACTAAATAACTAAAGATTTAACTTAGTTATAAGGCCGGATAAGACTGTTCTGGCTATCTAAATAACGCATGCAAAGCAAACAGCAGCGCCGTAAAATGGCGCCTCCGGGCAAGGCACAGCTCGGCCACAAAACACGAGATTTTAGCGTAAAAACTCGTTACTCGACGGTCAGAGCTTATTTAAACAATACAAGAACCTGGTACTCAACTTTCCAGAAGAAGGTGAAGCAAAAGGCTGAGACATCTTGAAGGATGCACAAGAAATACTCCGATCAAAGGGAACAAACAAAAAGCTAGGAGAGCTACCATGAACGGAATGGTGAGGGCGGACGTGATGTCACACAAGTATGGTGCCGGTTTGTTTACGTTGCAAGTATCGTAACAGTGACGAAGGCAGGGTAACTTTGGAACGGCACCTCAGTTACCTCGCCACATTCCCCCCTCGAAGCGTAAACGTTAGGTGGGGTGCAGATGGCCATGTGACGTGTTATTGCATGCGTCCCCTGTTGATATACGATATTCTAAAGGGATAACCCTTAGAGTACTCGCTCCAGAAGTTAGAATTCTGTGAAAACCTTTAGTTTAATTCTCTGGGAATATTATGGTAGTCATATATATCCAAAGGAAGCTACTGAAGGAACCTTCCATCAGGACGACATGGCTTGAGCCAAAAAGGCATTTTGAGTCTTACCTTATTACCTACAATTGGTTAAGCTACTGTTCTAAAGTCACAAGTTTACTTCCTACCTGTTTTGTAGCCTACCCAACCTCACAATATACTTTTTTTGGTTTTGTTTGTTTGATGAAATTCCTGTTGTGCTGCTTGTACAATCTTCATTGGGTTTTTTTCCTCTTATCCATCGATGTGCAAAAGGTCCTTCTCCTGTGCTGGCCATCCATCAACATAAGGCCCAATGTTTCTTCTGCGTGTGTTCGTCTTTCTGCTTGTCGCCAATTAATGTGTTGATAGGATGTTTCTATCAACCATAATAATTACCTGGAACATAGATGAAGAATTGTTAGTAATTATTTCCCAGCTGATCCCATCTTTGGTCATCAATTAATGTGTTGATAGGATGTTTCTATTAACCATAATAATTACCTGGAACGTAGATGAAGAATTGTTAGTAATTATTTCCAAGCTGATCCCATCTTTGGTCGTCAATTTTTCTTGATGGGATTTAATGATACGTTGGTATTCTTAAAATACACTTTAATTACTCTTGTGACTATATTGCTCTATGACAGCTGACTCCTAAGTGTCTGTGGAGCATCATAAACAATCTGACAAAGCATCGCTCTGAAAAGACTTAAATCCTACTCCAGTACAAAACTATAAAGAATTACATCCTATCTTTGAGGTAATCAACAAATGTTTGAATCCTAATACCAAAATAAATCATTACACTTATGTACAATGCATAACATGTTTTATTCATGCAATATGATGCAATGTTGCGCAATACCTGTAACATTTGAAATAATATAGTACATTATTACAATAATACATAACATTAGGCATTTATACATATAAGATTCAGTGATTGCACATATTTTTCCTCCTCCTAGAAAGTATACAAGGGGTTTCGATGGTCTTGGTAGTTGACTCCCTCGCCCCTAACCTAACGCTGTGCTTTTGTATACTTTCTCACCTCCCCGGTTACCTTCATAGCAAGGTAATCTCTCCTCCCTCTGAGGTAGCTTAGGCTACATCCTAGCGCTCCTTACCTTTAATCGTATTCAAGTGAGGATAGGCTAGGATTTCCTTTCCCCACCCTTAGCCATAGTTCATGAGCTTTGAGTTTGGGACAGAACCTCAGAGTACCAGTCGTTTGCCCCCAGCTACCCCTTTATGCAAATGAACTCTCCTTTCGGTTCCGCTGGTCGGCAAAGGGGGGGCGGGGGGGGGCTCTGCCCTTCCCCCCAAACCACATTTGGTAGGGTTACGACCCTTCCTCCCTGTGGCCTAGCGACTTGTCCTACACCTTCCTTCCCCGGACTATGGGATATGTTCCCCTAGCCTAGGTTAGGCAGGCCATGGGATTCTGTTTCTTTATAGTTTAGGACGGCACATCTGTGCCGCTCCTTCTTTGTACTAACCTACCCTAGGCTGGAGAACGAATTCTTCCTACACCTAGGTTAGTGCCGGTACTGGAACAAAACCCCCCCCCCCCCTGGAGTGCCGGTGAAGGCTTACGCCTTCCCCTACACCCCTTCTCAGGACCCTCTCCCCTCCCCCCTCTGTCCTTTGGTGATGGCCTAGCCATCACACCCCTGTCCACCGGCTTGTAGGATCGGCCCGGTCCTTTTGTTGGTTAGTCCAAACTACTAGGCTTCCCACATAGTTGAACTAAGGGATAGCATACGACAGGTCGGTCTGCTGGCGGTAGACCTCTCTATCTTAGAGTATTCTTCGGTCCTTCCTTGGACCGGCAACCACAACTCTAGCCAACTGCCAGCTCTGTTGCAGATGGATGGAATCTTGCCATTCTCTCCCTTCCATTTCAACACTCCTTCCAGAGGAAGACGAGGTTAGGGTAGTGAGCTACCACCCTTCCCTCCTCCTTCCTCCATTCTTTCTCTCTATCCCAATCAGTGCCGGTCCACTGCCACACTACTCTGCCGGCTATAGCCATCAGTTTAGACCTAGTATCCTCTCTGTCTCATAGATTGAAGTCAGGGTCGGAGTACCTAAAGCCGGTTGCCTGCCGACTACCGGGGGCTGCCGACATGCCGGCGATCTGCCATCATCCTGAGGTTTTGCCCTTTCTCCGCCACATAGACTGATGGCTGGGAGGGGTTCCCCCTCATTTGGAGATTCGCCGGCGCCCAGCGCTTCCGTCATGCCGGCGTGCTGGCGGCACCACCTAATCATATTACATCAGTAGACTGTCACCTCTCCTCTCCCGGCAATAAGCCGGCAGTGTCTATTGTATAGCTATATACGATAGCCAGTACATCTATGGTATAGTACATACCCTAGTCAGAAAACTATGGTGTATAGTTATGCAGCAAACATTTCTATCATACTCTGTGTATCCATGCGCAGTCCCTTGCCGGGACCTACCTGAATTTGGGATAATCTACTCTCCTTTTCCCTCAAGCTGAATGAACTCAGCTCTCTCCCTCTCACCATTACTAATACTCTGGAGGAAGCACAAGCGGTGCGATTATCCATTTCGGATATCACTTCCCCCTCCTTAGGGTGTTCTCAAGAAGGCCCTAAAATTAGTTATGGTGTGAAGTCACGGCAATTGGCTGGGCGGGATGCACATGTATGTGTCTTTTCTGCTTCATTTCTAGGTTACCTATCCTAAGCTTACACTTGGAAAGGAATCTTATTTGTAATTGAAATTACTTTTAAAAAACTAATCTAAGATTACTTTAAGTCAATGATATAGACTTCTATAGACTCATGTACCCCTTTCTTCTTTACAGGAGGAGTACATCTGGTGTGATAGCGCCTTCTGCAGCGTTCGGCGCCCGGACTTCTATGGCCACCTCGCGTGCCGAACCCACGCCAGCTGTTCCGTTTCCCAAGGAACTCTCCGCTATTGGGATCCGCAGGTCTGCACCGTCTGCAAGGACCTTCTCAACGAGGCGTTCGATGACCCCCGTCTGCGGAAGCCAGGGACATCACTCATGAGAAACTACGCAAATGGGTGCGTGGTTTCCAGAAGAACGCCACGGGGCCCTATCTCCCTAGTGAGAAGATGAGAGCTTTGCTCTTCCCCAAAGCATCTGCGGATGCTGTCATCCCTAAACCGGAGATCCCCTGCGTCCAACAGATGGTCGAACTGGACGTATCGGACGCAATTCAAGACTTCCATCTTGACGAGGTGGAACGGATGTCGGAAGTGTCGGACACCACTGAAAGGACTCTGATGGCCGAGGGTCCAGAAGAGGAATAGCCTAGGAGGCTCCTGACTCTGAGGGTGAAGGCGCCCCTACCCCCTCTATCACTTCGGTTGCTCATTCGGAACCCAGCCCCTCTACCTCTTCCACTTCTACACATGCGAGAGTGGACACCCCCGTGGATAACCTCCAAGCTTTGGTGGCGATCCTGGATGAGAGGATTCGCCAGAGGGACGAGGATTTCAAGAGGGAAATCCTACACCTGTCCAAACACACCCCGAGGAAGATCACCGTGAAGGATCTTCCCCCATGCTCAGTGACGAACCCATGGAGGCATGCAGAACACATGCCGATCACGAGTGGACGTATCTTCGTCAATGACAAGCTAGGCGCCATCCCCCTTTAAGAGGTGGAGTTTTCACTTAGCTTTGAAGCTTATCCGGACTGTTACATCCGTCTCAAGTCCGAGCCAGTTTCCAAGGAGGAAACCGAGCCTAAGGAGGTCATTGTTTTCGACCATGCAAAGGCTCAATCTCTTCTGGCCGGCTGCCTGAAGAGTAAGGGCTACACCAACTCCAAGGTGCCGGCCCTCAGCAAGAAACATCCGTCTTTTCTTGCTCCTGCCACCATGGTCTTCCCCTTTGCAGAAAAATCCCTGCTGGCAGTGTTAAAGGCGGTGGAGGAAGGGAATCCCTCCCCTACATTGGAGGAGTGTAGGCCCCTCTCCCTCGCCCTCACTCCCGACGACAAGAACTGGAAAGACATCCAGTTAACTTTCTCTGTGGGAAAGTTGGAGGCTGACATCGCTGGATGACAGTTCAACGAAAACCTCCCCTAGCTCTCTGAATACCTTCTGCGTCGGGAGCTGGACATGAAAGAGACGCTGGCTGCCTCACTCTCCCTCCTGGTCCAGATGGAGACGATGGTCGAGACACAAGGACCCCAGGCTTCTACATGGTCTTGGCTAAGACCCATCTTGCCACCCTGAGGAAGGATTTCTATAGCTTCATCAGGGCCCAGAGAGCATGCAGAGAGTTCGTGTTTACGGATGCCACCGTAAAACATGAACCCTGGAAACTGATTTCCTCCAACATCTGGGGGAAAGATCTCTTCCCTAACGACCTCGTGAAAGAGATCGTCGATAGAACCGCCATGGAACCTTCTCCATAAGTGGGCCATGTCGAAGAAGAGGAAATCTTCTCAGGATGAGGGCCCCCAACCTAAGAAGAAGGCCAACAAGCCAAGACCCCAGCAGTGTCAGGCACAGGCAGAGACTTCTCACGACGTCCCTCCAGAGGGAGAGGAGGAAAGGGAGTAAGCGGTCGAGATGGTAAACCCTCGGGCAACCAGAGGCAATGAGATGCTTCCAGTGGGAGGAAGACTCCACCTCTTCCAGGATCGTTGGACCTTCGATCCTTGGGCTCACAGCATCATCAAGACCGGACTAGGGTGGAGCTGGGAAACACCACCACCAGCTTTCCACGAATTCTTCCAACACTCCACCCCCCGTTCAGGAACAATACGTCCAAGAACTCTTGAACAAGAAGGTGATCAAGAGGGTAAAGTCCACCAGGTTCCAAGGAAGACTATTCTGTGTTCCCAAGAAGGACTCCGACAAACTCAGAGTCATTCTGGACTTGTCCCCTCTCAACAAGTTCATAGTGAGCTACAAGTTCAAAATGCTGACTCTTCAGCACATAAGAGCCCTACTGCCTCAAAAGGCATACACAGTCTGGATAGACATGGCAGATGCCTACTGGCACATTCCAATGAATCGCCAGACCTCCTCCTACCTAGGATTCAGGCTTCAAAGAAGACAGTACGCCTTCAGAGCCATGCCCTTCGGGCTAAATATAGCCCCAAGGATATTCACGAAGCTCGCAGAAACGATCGTTCAACAAGTACGCCTAAAGGCGTCCAGGTGATGGCTTACTTGGATGATTGGCTGGTGTGGGCAGCATCAGAAGAGGAATGCCTGCAAGCTTCCACAAAGGTGATCCATTTCTTGGAACATTTGGGCTTCAAGATCAACACCAAAAAGTCTCGACTTTCTCCAGCTCAGAAGTTCCAATGGCTAGGTATCCATTGGGACTTAGTCACACCGTCTTTCCCTTCCACTAAAGAAGAGGAAGGAAATAGCAAGATCTGTCAAGACGACAACAGACAACAGGAACGGGTGCTCGGCTCCCTTCAGTTTGCTTCAGCTTTGCTTCTGCTAAAAGATGCATCAGGATTCTGGAGAAGATACGCATCAAACGCTCGAAGAGATCTCAAGAGACCTCTGCCGACCCGGCTACGATCACTCCTCAAGCCGTGGTCGGAGGCAAAAAATCTGAAAAGATTGGTAGCTCTTCAATTACCGCCTCCCTCGGTCGTTATCCATACGGACACATCGCTAGTAGGATGGGGGGGTCACTCCCATCAATGCCAAGTTCAAGGAACATGGTCTCCCTTATTCAAGACATTTCACATCAACATCTTGGAGGCCATGGCAGTCCTTCTCTCCCTGAAGAGGCTGTCCCCACGTCCATCAGTCCACATTTGACTGACCCTGGACAGCGACGTCGTGGTCAGATGTCTCAACCGTCAGGGCTCAAGATTGCCCAAACTCAACCAAGTGATGCTGCCCATCTTCCGCCTAGCGGAGAAGAAAAGATGGCAACTCACAGCAGTTCACCTACAAGGATTCCACAACGTGACGGCGGATGCTCTATCCAGGACAGCCTCGATTGAGTCAGAATGGTCCCTAGACGCAGAGTCATTCTCCTTCATCTCCCAAGGAGTCCCGGAACTGCAGATCGACCTCTTCGCAATGAGCGACAACAAGAAACTTCCTCGCTACATGGCCCCATACGAGGACCACCGAGCGGAAGCGGTGGACGCCATGTCCTTGGATTGGAACAAATGGACCAAGATTTACCTGTTCCCTCCACCCAACATGCTGCTAAAGGTCCTCATCAAGCTGAGATCCTTCCAAGGAATAGCGGCCCTAGTGGCTCCCAAGTGGCCCCAGAGCAACTGGTTCCCATTGATTCTGGAGTTACAACCCAAGCTAATTCCCCTCCCAGACCCATTTCTAACCTAACAAGTTCAGAAGTCGACTGTCTTCGCTTCATCAAAGAAAACCCGAGACCTTCATCTCATGATTTTCTCTCCCTAGCCGTCAAAAAGAGGTTTGGGATCTCAAAGGAAAGCTTAGACTTCTTAGAGGAATATAAAACAAAATCTACCAGAAGGCAATACGAGTCATCTTGGAAGAAATGGGTGGCCTTTGTCAAGGCTAGAAATCCTAAGGAAATATCAATGGATTTCTTTGTCCTTCATTCACCTTCATGGACAAGGCTTGGCAGCCAACATGATTTCCTCCTGCAAATCGGCCCTGACAAGACCCTTACTATATGCCTTCCAAATGAACCTGTCTAGTGACATTTTCAACAAGTTGCCGAAGGCATGTGCTAGACTCCGACCCGCAACCCCTCTGAGACCCATCTCCTGGTCTCTTGACAGGGTGCTCCATTTTGCCTCAAGTTTGGACAATGAAACTTGCCCTCTGAAAGATTTGACTCAAAAAGTGATTTTCTTATTTGGTCTAGTCAGTGAAATTGTAGCATTATCAAGGGAAGAAGGCCAGATCTAGTTCGCTGAAACAGGCAAGCTCATCCTCTTTCCTTACCCAATGTTTCTCGCTAAGAATGAGCTACCCACCAAAAGGTGGGGTCCCTGGAGAATCTGCCCTATGAAGGAAGATATCTCCCTGTGCCCAGTGGAGAGCCTAAAGGTCTATCTTCGAAGAACTTCGGACTTTGGTGGAGGACAGCTTTTTAAAGGGGAAACATCGTGTTCTGACTTGTCACTTGAACAACTAAGGGCAAACATCACCTACTTTATTCGCAGAGCGGATCCTGACAGTACACCCGCAGGTCACGATCCCAGAAAAGTCGCCTCTTCCCTGAATTTCTTCCAGTCGATGGACTTCGAAAGTCTTCGATCATTCACGGGGTGGAAGTCTTCAAGAGTGTTCTTCAAACACTATGCGAAGCAGGTACAAGAGTTGAAACGCTTCGTGGTATAGTGCCACCGAGTGACACTACGGACTGTTCTTATACTAAGGTGAAGTCACATAGACTAAAACACTTGTGCCACATGTTCTAAACATGAAGTTTATATAAGACATTCTAGAAACACTTTATATTTCCTATGGAATTAACGTGTGTAACGGCAAGTTTTCCTTTTCAGATACCACAACTATTTCTATTAATGTCCCAAGTCTATGTAATTAATTTGCATCTATTTATTTTATGTATACTAATTCTTATTTACGTCCAAATAAAAGAATTTGCTGTACTCGTGCCTCTTATTTCACCCTAATATTGTAATAAAATACTGTTTGAGAGTTTTAATATCCCTCTATACTGTATAAAAATATCTGAACAATGAAATACTATTGTTCATCCATTTAACAAAACTAATCTAGACTAAGGTAATTTGTTCCAACACGTTATACTTACATTATCTTCTACATTGCTCTGGGACCAGCAGGTACTTCCTGATGCTGGGTGAGTTTCTTTATCAAGTAACTTTGAGACTTTCCATAAGACCAATAGGACTCATCCCTGCCAGGGGGGGGGGGGGCAGGAAGCGGTAACAGTACATGTTTATCTGAGGTGACATATACCAATAATATCACAAGGTCTCTGGGGTCATTAGACCAAAGGAATATTGTCTAGAAGTCGAAGGAACTACTGAGGGGGGAAAATCCACGATACATTAATTATTTGGTACACTTCCATCAGGACGACATGGCCTGAGCCCAAAAACCGGATTTTGAGCGAAGCGAAAAATCTATTTTTGGGTGAGATAGCCATGTCGTCCTGATGGACCCACCCTTTTCTCTATTTAGGCCTTGGCAGGCCCCCTCCCAATCTTACTGTATCATGGGGGCTGGCCTTGATGCCAGAAGGAATGGAGGACGCGGGCGGTTATGACGTCAGCCAAGATGGCATCGTTTATGACATCACCCGAATACCATAACAGTAACGGAGGAGGAGAACTTTGTAACGGCTCCTCCCATATCTTGCCACCAACTTCCCCCTCGAAGCGTAAACGCTATGTGGGGTGCAGATAGCTATGTGGTGTGTTAAGGATACGCCCCTGTTATTATACGATATCCTAAAGGGAAACCTTGAGGGTACTTGCACCAGAAGTTAGAATTCTGTGAAACCTTTAGTTTAATTCTCTGGGAATATCTACTGTAGTCATATATAGCCTTAGGAAGCTACTGAAGGAACCTTCCATCAGGACGACATGGCTATATCACCCAAAAATAGATTTTTCGCTTCGATCAAAATCTGTTTTATGCTTTTTTCACCTTTATACTTGGAACAGTCCATAGTGTCACTACGGTGGCACTTCATTTAACATGTCACTCCATAGGGAGAGATCATGAACACCCATCACTAAAAGTCCCAATTAGTGCACTGTTTCTCGCTGTTTTCAATTGGCAAGTTTTAGCACACTACCTGCCGCCACCACGAAGCGCTTGATCTCCTGCACTTGCTTCGCGTAGTGTTTAAAGAAAACTCTAGATGACTTTCATCCAGTATATGAGCGAAGACTTTCAAAGTTCATATTTTAGGAGAAATTCAGAGACGAAGCAATCTTTCTCGGATCATGACCTGCGGGTGTACTGTCTGGATCCGCTCTGCGAATGAAGTAGGTGATCTTCGCCCTTAATTGTTTCAAAGACAATGTTGAACCTGAGGTTTCTCCCCTAAAAAGCTGTCCTCCCCTAAAGTCTGAAGTTCTACGAAGATAGACCTTTAGGCACTCTACTGGACATAGAGATGCATCTTCCTTCAGAGGGCAGATTCACCAGGGACCCCACCTTTTGGTGGGTAGCTCATTTTTAGCGAGAAACTCTGGGTCAAGAAAGAGATTCAGTTCTCCACTCTATGTGAACTGAATAGGGCCCTCATCCCTCGAAAGGGCCACTATTTCGCTAACTCTGGCTCGTGAGGCTAGTGCAAATAAGAATATAACTTTTTGGGCTCAAGCCATGTCGTCCTGATGGAAGTTCCTTCATAGTAGCTTCCTAGGTTATATTCAATTACAGTGATATATCCCAGAGAATTTTACTTAAGGTATCCAGAATTCTGACTCCTGGCACGAATATCCTTTACTTTCGCCTTTAGGTATAGCGTATATCAGAGGACGTATTCTTGACACGCCACATAGCTATCTACACCCCTAATAGTGTTTATGCTTTGAGAGAGGAAAGTGGCAAGAATTGTAGGAGAGCCGTTATCAAGGTGACGCTTCTACTCCTACTACTGTTGAGCGCCAGTATGACGTCACGTCCCGGCGCCATCTTGTCATTTTTTCTCTCGTAGCGATAATAACTCGGTGTTTTCCCAGTGCTTTCTCGCTATTTTGGATTGCTTTATCTGCTATGATGCTTTCTCCAGCTTCATCTGCCTCTGGAAAGTTGAGTATTATTTTTAATTTGTATAAATGTAAGCTCTTGCCAGTTTTTTCTTCGATTCAAGACGTAATTAACGTAACAAGAGCTGCTGCCTAACCGGAGGCGTCATGGACGCTGTCGTTCGATATGCATGTGTCCTTTAGTCAGCCAGAATGACTTTCCCGGTATATTTTGCTTTAATAAATATAGCTATTTAGCCTTTTTAGCTAGGAAATTTTATATTATTCCGATGGTATCGTGGTTTCGGCGATTTAGTTACCGATCCTCACTCATGCTAGGCTTCCTAGCCTAGGCGCCTAGCCTTTACTCTCATGCATGATATAGTTTTCCTAGTGTGATAATTTATTGAAGCTTTAGGCAATATTTTATACATATAGATATTACTGCATAAATTTTCCTCTTCCAAGATAGTATACGAGAGAGTTTCGGTAATCGATTCTCACCGCGCCTAGGCTACTAGCCTACGGTGTTTAGTATACTGTACTTTCATACATGTCCCCGATTGCTTTTGTATCATCTTATTAAGTGGAGACTGACACCTCCTAGTCTTTTTGGGCTCAAGCCATGTCATCCTGATGGAAGGTTCCTTCAGTAGCTTCCTAAGGGTATATATAACAACAGTAGATATTCCCAGAGAATTAAACTAAAGGTTTCACAGAATTCTAACTTCTGGCGCGAGTACCCAAAAGGTTTCCCTTTAGGATACTGTATACTGTAATAACAGGGGACGTATGCTTGACACGCCTCATAGCTATCTGCACCCCACATAGCGTTTACGCTTCGAGGGGGAAGTGTGGCAAGTTATGGGAGGAGCCGTTACTAAATTCTCCTCCTTCGTTACTGTTATGGTACTTGGTGACATCATATCCGGTCGCCATGTTGGCCACCATCTTGGTTGACGTCACCGTTGCGCGCCATCCTCATTCCTTCTCACATAGCGTTTTTGGGATTAGGCCATGTCGTGCTGTTGGAAGTTCCTCCGTTGGTAGCTTCCTAAGTTATATGTGACTACAGCAATATATCCCAGAGAATTTACCGAAGGTACCCAGAATTCTAACTCCTGGAGCGAGTATCCCTTAAATCTCTCCAAGGGATATCGCGTAAGGACGTATCTTGACACGTCTCATAGCTATTTACAACCAAAATAGCCTTTCATTACAAGAGGGAATGTGGCAAGAAAAAATAGGAGAGTCTTAGAGAGGTAAACACTTGACTCTCATAATGTACTGTAAAATAGTTCGGGCTTCCGCCGCTGTGCGGCGCCACCAACCATTCTTTCGTTTGTAGCTTTTGGTGACAGCATTTTTTAGTGTTATCTCGCTATTTTCGAGGAATTTCTTTGCTAATGATGGATTCTCCCGCTTCATCAGCATCTGGAAAGTTAAGTAATATCTTTAGATTGTGTAAATGTAGGCTCTTGCCAGTTTTTGCTCTCGATTGATATCGTAATTAACGTAACAAGAGCCGTTGCCAGCCGGATGGTGTCATGAACGTGATCGTTCTTTTGTTCATTTAGTTAGCAAGAACGATATTCCCGGCATTATTGCTTTAATAACTTTAGCTATCTAGAAGTTTAGCTAGGAATTTTTATATTATGTCATTGTTGTCGTGTTTTTGGCACTTTCACACCTAATGCATGATATAACCTTCCTGGTAAAGTTTTATTGAAGCTTAGGCAATATTTTATACAATTAAGATATTACTATTTCTTTTTCCTCTTCCATATAGTATACTAGAGTTACGTAGAACGTTTCTCTAAGCTCTTTAGCTTAATAGCTTTAGTGCTTTAGTATACTTTATATGTCCCCATTACTCTTGTATTGTCTTTAGGGGTAAGATAGACATCATTGCCCCCTTAAGTCAATACTATCTCTATGAGATATAGAGTAATTCCCTTTCCCTCTGATTAGCCTAGGCTATCTTCAGTGAATTTGCTGTTACCTATGGTTTGGTAAATTCTCTGGGGCGTTTCGTTTCTCTCTCTCCTTTTCTCTGAGCTGGCAACTGAGTAGCTTGTCAGCACTGAGTTTGGAGTTGAGGACGGAACATCAGAGTAAAGTCTGTGTTAGGCATCTAGCTACCTGGATTTATACCGGCAACTGAGTTAGCTTGTCGGTATTCCAGTAAGGCTAGTTGCTGTTCAGGAGGCTAGCCTCCCTAGACCTTGGTGGTTATTGTTTCACAATTTCTGCCTTATGGTCTAGCAGACAGTCCTGTATTAGGGGTTCTTAACTGGAAGATAGGTTTCTTCCCTGTTTTGATCCCTGGTACGAGATTCTGTTTTCTTAGAGTTCGTTTTCGGACGTTCTCTCATTGCCTAACCCAACCTGGGGAATTGAATTCCCCTATTTGAGGTTACTATGAGGACAGAATCCTTCAGGTTAGGTAAGGCCCTAGGGTATTACCTTTCTTATGGACTATTCACCCCTGCCCCGCATCTCTTTCGTGTTGAATGATCCAACACCCTTATGGCCATGGTCATACATATGCTACTATGGACGTCTGTGGACCTGGCTTGAGTTTTTCTGTCCGTAGCTAGTACGCTGCTGGCAGATAACCTCATATCTTGGAGTGTACCTTAGAGTCCTCCCTTGGACTGCCTTCCATATGCCTTAAGATGGGATATGGTTGAGTGGAAGCCCGAATTTATTTCCCTCTTCCACTGGCACACTCTTTCAGGATGTAGACGTCTGAGTTGATCTTTGCCGTCTTCTATCCGTATCATTTTCTCCTACTATCAGTCATGGGCTACGTCAGCAGTTAATTCTGCTGCCAGTTTTGGATGGCTAGGCTAACAGTTCGCTGTTAACCCTTTCCTCGGACATCGTAGACCGGTGCCGCTGGTTAGGTCCTAGGTATGTCTGCCGGCAACTGAGTAGCTTGCCGGCAACTGAGCAGCTTGCCGGCAACTATCCTATGCCTTCCATCCAAATATTAAACATTATATTTCCGGCGGTTTCCAGCAGGTCTAGTAGATACCAGCCTGCCGGCATATGCCGGACTAGCCCAATATGCTGACAATGCCGGCAAGGCTGACTTTGTCGGCCACTTATATTATTATTTTATTGCCGGCAATTGCCGGCAGGTTTGACTAGACGCTGGCCTGTCGGCATAAGCTAGCTAGTCCATCATGCTGACGTTGCCGGCGGGACCGGCAGTGTCGGCAGGGCCGGCAGTGTAGGCAGGGTCGGCCGGGCCGGCAGTGTCGGCCGGGCCGGCAGTGTCGGCCGGGCCGGCATTGCCGGCAGGCCCGGCATTTCTGGTAGGCCTGGCAGTGTCGGCGGGGCCGGCAGTGTCGGCGGGGCCGGCAGTGTCGGCGGCCGGCAGTGTCGGCGGGGCCGGCAACATTGACGGCATACTGCCGCCGACAACTGCTGTACCCAGGGGAAAATTATTATTTTTTCCAGCCTACAAGTGGTTCTTGTACAGCCATTTGTGAGACCATCATATAGAGAGATGATTCTCTTCTATAATAATGGTTATATCCATTTAATATTATCCACTATATTGAACATTTTAAGAGGATGTGTCAAGAAGACACTAAATATCCTAGATATTTCCTCTATTATTATTTAATTCTTTATGAATTTTTTAGTTCAATATGGGGGGGGTCATAGCAAATGTCTGATCGGGAAACACATGTGGGTGTCTTTCCTTCTATAGCTTACCCTATCCAAGCTAAATATTATAACTATTGTTATGTTGAAATCAGAAGATTTCACAAAAAACTCATTTGCTTTTCTTTTATTTACAGGAGGAGCATTCTGAGTGCGGTAACAACTTTTGTAAGGTCCGCAGCAAGGACTTCTACGGACGTGGCATGTGTAGGTCTCACGCCCGCTGTTCCATCACCAAAGGGGCTCTTAAGTACTGGGACCCGAAGGTATGTACCGTGTGTGAGAAATTGGTTAAGGAGGCTTTTGATGAATAAAAATCAACCGAGTCTAGGGATGCAGCTAGGGCTGCACTGCGTAAATGGGTAAGAGGTTTTCAAAAGAACACCTCGGGCCCATACCTTCCTAATGCTAGGATGAGGGACTGTCTCTTCCCCGGAGCGCGTGATGACGCTATCATCCCCCAGACGAAACCTGCAATCCCTTTGGTGCAGATTCAGGTTCAGAAGCCTAAAGAACCTGATATTGCTGATATTGTGGAAAGTATCCATTTAGACGACAATATGTCTGTCGTCTCTGAGGAGACCGAGAAGAATCTCCTTGTAGAAGAGTTAGACCAGGAGGCAGTTGTCCCTCCTGCTAGTGATGTGGAGAACGTCGAAGTGGCTTCGGTCTCTTCGGCTGCGGTGGCTGAGCCAGCACCCTCAACATCTTCACAACCGCCTCATCTGGAGACGATTACTAGTACTCTCCAGTCCTTAATGTCAATGGTTTATGACTTACAGAAGAGGTCTACCGAGAAAGAGACCACTTTCCGGACAGAAATTGAGCAGTTAGTTTCTTCATGCCTAGCCCCGAAGAAGCTAAACGTTAAGGACCTTCCTGCATTCTCCGACATTAACCCGTGGAGGTATGCGGAACATATGCCTATGTCAGCAGGCAGGATCTTCCTCTCGGAGAAACTGGGTTCCGTTCCAGTGGAGGAGATTGAGTTTTGGCCCAGCAGAGGGGTCTACCCGAACTGTTATGTCCGGCTCAAAAATGAACCGGTAGCCAAAGAAGAGACGGAGCCCAAAGAAGTAATTGTCTTTGAGCTCGCTAAGGCGCAAGCTATGCTTACGTCAAACCTAATAGAGAGGGCATTCACTAGCTCAAAGGAGCACGAAATACCTATCATTTATTGCTGACCCTCAACGTGCTTTTCCCTTTATGGATAAAGGGCTTAAAGCAGCCCTGAAGGCGGCGAGGGCAGGAAAACCCTGTCCCACGCTAGAAGAATGCAAGCCTTTCTCCCTTGCTTTCCCTTCAGATGATAAAGACTGGAAGGACGTTCATGTTACCTTCTCAGTCGGGAAGCTGGAGGCCGATATCGCTGGACGACAGTTCAACGAGGACCTCCCAAAGCTGTCAGAGTTTCTCTTAAGAAGAGAACACGAGACTAAAGAACGCCTGGCTGCATCTATGTCTCTCCAAACAGGGCTAGAAACAATGGCTAGCATTCCCGATACCCCAGACATGTAAGTGGTCTTTGCCAAGGCTCACTTGGCTACAGTAACTAAGGACCTGTACAACTTTATCAGAGCCAGGACGGCTTGTAGAGAGTTCGTGTTTGCTTCCGCCTCCGTAAAACACGAACCCAGGAAGCTCATAGCTTCTAATATCTGGGGAAAAGACCTCTTTCCTAGTGATGTGGTCAAAGAGGTCGTAGATAAGGCTGCCTCGGAGAACAGAAATCTGCTCTCCAAGTGGGGCTTATCCTCAAAGAGGAAATCTTCGGCTGAAGGAGGTCCCCAGCCAAAGAACAAGTCTAAACGACCTCGGTTGCCCTCTCAACCAAGACAGCAACACCAACAGCTTCCTGTGGCCACGGTGTCCCACACAGTGGCACAACCTACCACCACCTTTCAACTGGTGCCCCAAACACTCCAGCCTTTGAAAGGCAATCGGCTTCTTTTAAGCCAAAGTCTCGAGAATCCTCTAGACGCCCCTTCAGAGGAAGAGGCTACAAGGGTGGACGTGGCCAAGGAGGTAAATCCTCCAACCAGCACTCAAAGTGAGATGCTGCCAGTAGGAGGGAGACTTCTTCATTTTCAGGATCGGTGGACCTTCGATCCTTGGGCCCACAGCCTGATCAAGATGGGACTAGGGTGGAGTTGGAACCCGACTCCACCAAGCTTTTCTCATTTCTTCCAACCTTCAACCCCAGTTTTGGAAGAATATGTTAAAGAATTTCTGGACAAGAAAGTAATACGGAAAGCAAAGTCCATCAAGTTTCAAGGAAGGCTATTCTGTGTGCCGAAAAAGGATTCAGAGAAGCTCAGAGTCATTCTGGACTTATCTCCACTCAACAAGTTCATTGTGAACTACAAGTTCAGAATGCTGACGCTTCAGCACATAAGGACCCTTCTGCCCAAAAGGGCATACACAGTCTCAATAGACATGACGGATGCGTACTGGCATGTACCAATCAACCGTCAGGTTCCCCCTACTTAGGGTTCAAGCTCCAAGAAAGATGATATGTCTTCAGAGCCATGCCCTTCGGTTTGAACATCGCACCGAGAATATTTACAAAGCTTGCGAACGCAGTTACTCGACAACTACGCCTCAAGGGTGTTCAGGTAATGGCTTACCTGGATGACTAGCTGGTGTGGGCAGCATCCAAGGAGGAATGCGTGCAAGCCTCCATAAAGGTGATCCAGTTCCTAGAGTATCTAGGGTTCAAGATAAACTTGAAAAAGTCTTGGCTGTCTCCAGCTCAAAAGTTCCAGTGGCTGGGAGTTCACTGGGACTTACAGTCACATTGCCTCTCGTTGACGATGGCAAAGAGAAAGGAGATAGCAGGGGCCGTCAAAAATCTTCTTCAATCCCGAAGAATATCAAGAAGACAACAGGAGGGAGTGTTGGGGTCTCTCCAGTTTGCCTCTTTGACGGACCCACTTTTGAGAGCACGACTAAAAGATGCATCAGGGATCTGGAGAAAATTCGCTTACAACAATCGAAGAGATCTACTAAGACCACTACCAAGTCGTCTATGATCAATTCTCAAGCCATGGTCGGAAGTGAAGAGCTTAAGAGGAAAAGTACCCTTGCAACCACCCCTCCTTCATTCACCGTCCACACGGATACCTCAAAGGAAGGATGGGGGGGGGTTATTCTCATCATCGAAAGGTACAAGGAACTTGGTTCCCCCTCTTCAAGTCCTTCCACATCAATTACCTGGAAGCCATGGCAGTGTTTCTTTCCCAGAAGAAACTGAAACTTCGCCGCTGTATCCACATTCGTCTGGTTGTAGACAGCGTAGTGGTTATGAGATGTATAAATCGACAAGGTTCGAGATCGCCTCAGCTAAATCATGTGATACTAGCAATCTTTCATCTGTCCAAGAAGATGAAATGGCACTTATCAGCAATCCACCTTCAAGGATTCCACAATGTGACAGTGGACACTCTATCCAGGTTCAGCCCGATAGAGTTCGAATGGTCCCTAGACGCAGGATCATTCTCGTTCATATTGAACAAAGTCCCAGGATTGCAAGTAGATTTCTTCGCAACGAGCGACAACAAGAAGTTGGCCCGGTACGTAGTCCCGTATGAGGATCCTCTAGCGGAAGCTACGGACGCAATGTCCCCGGATTGAAACAGGTGGTCCAGGATTTACCTGTTCCCACCAACCAACCTTCTGTTGGAAGCACTCGACAAACTGAGATCCTTTCGGGGATGGGCAGCGATAGTGGCCCACAAGTGGCCAGGCAGTGTATGGTTTCCGTTGATAACAGAACTACGCCTGAAGCTGATTCCGTTGCCGGAACCAGTTCTGACTCAGCTAGTACAGAAATCGACTGTCTACGCTTCTTCAGAGAAAACCCAGAACCTTCATCTCATGATTTTCTCACCCTAGCGGTCAAGAAAAGGTTTGGGATTTCGGCAGACAGTATTAACTTCTTAGAAGAGTACAAGTCAAAGTCAACGAGAAGACAATACGAATCTTCCTGGAAAAAAAGGGTGGCCTTTGTTAAGGCAAAAAAACCTCAAGAGATTTCTACGGATTTCTGCTTGTCCTTCTTCATCCATCTTCATGGACAAGGACTAGCGGCTAATACGATTACGACATGCAAATCTGCCCTGGCTAGACCGATTCTTTATGCCTTCCAAGTGGACTTTTCTAATGAAATCTTCAATAAGATTCCGAAAGCCTGTGCTAAACTTCGACCTGCAGCCGCTCCTAGGGCTATTTCATGGTCCTTGGATAAGGTGCTTCATCTGGCTTCGACCTTGAACAATGAAGATTGCTCGCTAAAAAGACTTGACTCAGAAAGTGGTATTTTTATTTGCACTAGCCTCAGGAGCCAGAGTTAGTGAAATAGTGGCCCTCTCGAGGGATGCCGGCCACATACAGTTTACACCAAATGGTGAACTAAATCTCTTTCCGGATCCGACGTTTCTCGCCAAGAATGAGCTACCCACTAAGAGATGGGGCCCCTGGAGAGTTTGCCCTCCAAAGGAAGAAGCATCTCTCTGTCCAGTGGAATGCTTAAAGGTCTATCTTCGTAGAACTTCAGACTTTAGGGAAGGCCAACCTTTTAGGGGAGAGACTTCTGGTTCGACATTATCTTTGAAACAGATAAGGGCGAAAATTACTTACTTTATTCGCAGAGCGGATCCTGATAGTACACCCGCAGGTCATGATCCGAGAAAGGTTGCCTCGTCTCTCAATTTTTTCCAAACTATGTCGTTTGATAATCTGCGTGCTTATACTGGTTGGAAGTCCTCCAGAGTATTTTTCAAGCACTATGCGAGGCAACTGCAAGAAATAAAACTTCATGTAGTGGCTGCAGGCTGTGTAATAAAGCCTGTAGTTTGATTACTGCGAAGGACAGTGCACTAATTGGGACTGTTAGTGAAGGGTGTACATGATAGACTTCGGTATATCATGATATTGAGTGTCGATATGGACATTATATACTGTCTTACTCAGTTAAGTGAACTTAAGCATGATATTTGACATGTGTGCCAGCATATTTATGCGTGATGTTTTTAGTAATAACATTTATTGAAATTTCCTATTTCATAGAGTGGCAATGTTTCTCTGTTAGACGAAACCTATTTATTTTGTTATTACCATTATGCTTTTTATGTCTATGTATAGCATAAAATATATGATTTAATCATAACTTCTGTGTTTCTTGTTAATAAACTATGGAAGGAATCTTTGCGTCTATCTCGCCGTAAGATTATTTGATTATATTCAGAGCATCCTTGATCCTCTTGAGAACTTGAGGGACAAGATCCCTTGTTATGCAAACAGTTAAGTTTGGTTGTACTATGCTTGTTACTGTATTATGATTCCTATGTGAACATAAACTTGTCTGATTGGCAGACTTGGGAGGTACAGTACTCTATTCAGTACCTGATACAAACTACTCTTTACGTATATATGACACAATATACTTCTGTTTGCTAAATTGTTCCTTGAACTCACAATCCTCGGGTTTTTTCCTAGAGTCTATACAGACTTTCCCTGTAGGGGGCAGGAAGAACTGGCACATGACGTGCTCAGTTGATTGATGTATTGCGGTAACATCAAGTGTCTTTGGTCTTTATGTCCAATTAGGAAATAGTCAACTCAAGATAACGGCACAATTAAATCCACAGATACATTAATGCTCTGGTAAACTTCCATCAGCACGAGCGTAGTGAAAAATCTATTTTGGGTGAAAGAGCCATATCGTCCTGATGGACCCACCCTCCTTTGGTTAAAGGGTGTTTATCCCTCCCTATGGTACTGTATCTGTAATAAATACTTTAAAAGCTACGGAAGAATGGTTGGTGGCGCCGCATAGCGGCGGAAGCCCGAACTATTTTACAGTACATTAGGAGAGTCGAGTGTTTACCTCTCCAAGACTCTCCTATTTTTTCTTGCCACATTCCCTCTCGTAATGAAAGGCTATTTGGAGAGATTTAAGGGATACTCGCTCCAGGAGTTAGAATTCTGGGTACCTTCGGTAAATTCTCTGGGATATATCACTGTAGTCACATATAACTTAGGAAGCTACCAACGAAGGAACTTCCATCAGGACGACATGGCTCTTTCACCCAAAAATAGATTTCTCACTACGCTCAAAATCCGTTTTATGACCAGATGTTTTTTCCAGTTTTTTGCTAAGTGATCCATCATGTCGCAATATTCTGCCTCGCCTTCTTCTGGAAAGTTGAGTACCATATTCTTGTATTGTATAAATCAGCTCTGGCCGTAGAGTAATGTCTTTTTATCTTAAAATACCGTGTTTTGTGGAGGAGCTGTGCCTTGACCGAAGGCGTCATGACGCTGACGCTGTTGTTCGCTTCGCGTGCTTTATTTAGTTAGCCAGAACAACCTTCCCGGTCTTATAACTAATTATCAGCATTAGTTATTTAGTCTTCATTGCTAGGAATTAGTTATATTATGCTGAGAGTATTCAATTTCGGCGAGTGTAGGTAGCCGATTCGTATGCTAGATTGCTAGCCTAGCCACTAGGTTCAATAGCCTAGGCGGTTTTGTTTACACTCTTGCATGATATAATAAGTGTTCCTAGTGTTAGTTACAAAATGAAGATATTAGGCATTTTTACATATAAGATTCAGTGATTGCACATATGTTTTTCGCCTTCTAGGAAGTATACAAGGGGTTTCGATGATCTTGGTAGTCGACTCCCTTGCCCCTAACCTAACGCTAGGGCTTTTGTATACTTTCTCACCTCCCCAGTTACCTTACCCAAGGTAATCTCCTCCCTCTGTGGTAGCCTAGGCTACATCCTAGCCCTCCTCACCTCGAATCGTATTCGAGTGAGGTTAGGCTAGGATTTTCTTTCCCCGCTCGTAGCCATAGTACATGAGCTTTGAGTTTGGGATAGAACCTCAGAGTACCAGTCGTTCGCCCGCAGCTACCCCTTTAGGTGAATGAACTCTCCTTTTGGTCTCTGCTGGGGGGGGGGGGTTTGGGGCTCTTCCCTTCCCCCTAGTCCACACCTGGTAGGGTTTCGACCCTTCCTCCCTGTGGTCTAGCGACTTGTCCTACACCTGCCTTCCCTGAGTTGGGGACTCGCTTCCCTAGCCTAGGTTAAGCAGGCTAGGGGATTCTGTTTCTTTATAGTTTAGGACAGTACATTAGTGCTGTACCTTCTCTGAACTAACCTACCCTAGGCTGGAGAATGAATTCTTCCTACACCTGGGATAGTGCTGGTTCTGAAACAGAACCCCCCCCCCCCTGGAGTGTCGGTGAGGGCTAAGCTTTCCCCTACACTCCCCCTCAAGACCCTTGCCCCTCCCTCCTCTGTCCTTTACTGTTGGCCTAGCCATCACAACTCTATCCGCCATCCTACAACTCCACCGCGTGCCGGCGGGTTGTGGGTTCGGCTCGGTCCTTTCGTTGGGTAGTCCGAACTGCTACGCTTCCCGCATATAGTCAAACTATGGGATAGCATAAGACAGGTCGGTCTGCCGGCGGAAGACCTCACTATCTTAGAGTATTCTTCGGTCCTCCCTTGTGCCGCCATCCACAATTCTAGCCGACTGCCGGCTCTGTTGCGGCTGGATGAAAGATTGCCTCCCTCTCTCTTTCATTTGAACACTCCTTCCGGAAGAAGACGAGGTTTGGGTAGTGAGCTACTGTCCTTCCCTCCCTCTTCCCCTATCATTTCTTTCTACCTGATCAGTGCCGGTCCAATGCCGTCTCTACCCTGCCGGCAAAAGCCGTCAGCGTAACCCGGTATCCTCTCTGTCTCATTGATTGACGTCAGTGTTGGAATACCTTCGCCGGTTGCTTGCCGACTGCCGGGGGCTGCCGACTTGCCGGCGATCTGCCATCATCTTGAGGTTCGTCCTCTCTCTGTCACATAGACTGATGACAGGGAGGGGTTCCACCTCGTTGGAGATTTGCCGGCGCCCGGCGCGCTTCCGGCAAGCCGTCACGCGAGTGACTATTATATAGCTATATACGATAGCCAGTACATCTATGGTATAGCATACCGTCCACAGTCCCTTGCCAGGACCTATCTGAATAGGAAGGAATCATTTCTCTCCCTTTTCTTCTATGCTGAATGAACTCAGCTCCCCTTCTTACCATGACTAATTCCCTGGAGGAAGTCTAAGCTATGCTTTATCCAATGTGGATATTCCTTCCACCTCTTTAGGCTCTTAAAAAGCCATTAGAATTAGTTATGGTGTGAGGTCACGGCAATTGGCTGGGCGAGATACACAAGTATGTGTCTTTTCTGCTTCTTTTCCAGCTTACTTATCCTAAGCTTACACTTGAACAGGAATCTTATATTAAGTTTAGATAACTTTAAGACTAATCTAAGATTACTTTAAGTTATTACTTCAAGTCATTGTAAATGACTTCTGTAGACTCATGTCCCCCTTTCTTTTACAGGAGGAGTATATCCGGTGTGAGAGCGCCTTCTGCAGCGTTCGGTGCCCAGACTTCTACGGCCACCTGGCGTGCCGAACCCACGCCAGCTGTTCCATCTCTCAAGGGACTCTACGGGATTGGGACCAGCAGGTTTGCACTGTCTGCAAAGACCTGCTCCATGAGGCATTCGAGAACCCCCCATCAGCAAAGGCCAGGGACATCGCCCGAGAAAAACTGCGCAAAGAACACCACGAAGAACACCATGGGGCCCTATCTCCCAAGTGAGAAGATGAGAGCTTTGCTCTTCCCAAAGGCATCTCCGGATGCTGGTATCCCCAAGCCTGAGATCCCCTGCGTCCAGCTGACAGTTGAACCGGATGTATCGGACGCACTTCAAGACTTCCATCTTGACGAGGTGGAACGTTTGTCGGAAGTGTCGGACACCACCGAAAGGACCCTGATGGCCGAGGGTCAAGAAGAGGAGGAGCATGTGGAGGCTTCGGACTCTGAGGGCGACGTCGCCCGCGCCCCCTCTGTTACTTCCGATGTTGTATCGGAACCAATTCCCTCTACCTCTTCCACCCCTACACCGGCGGCAGTGGAAAACCAGGATAGCCTCAAGGCCCTGGTGGCCCTCCTGGACGAGAGGTTTCGTAAGAGAGACGAAGACCTCAAGAGGGAGATCCTCCGTCTGTCGAAACAGACGGCCAGGAAGATCAACGTTAAGGACCTTCCCCCTTGCTCAGTGACCAACCCCTGGAGGCATGCAGAGCACATGCCAATTACGAGTGGACGAATTTTCGTCAATGATAAACTAGGTGCCATCCCCCTTGAAGAGTTGGAGTTTTGGCCTAGTTTTGAAGCATATCCGGACTGTTACATCCGTCTCAAGTCCGAGCCAGTTTCCAAGGAGGAAACCGAGCCTAAGGGGGTCATCGTCTTTGACCATGCAAAGGCTCAAGCTCTTCTGGCCGGCTGCCTTAAGAGCAAGGGCTACACCAACTCCAAGGTGCTGGCCCTAAGCAATAAACATCCATCCTTTCTTGCTCCTGCCACCATGGTCTTTCCCTTTGCCGAAAAGACCGTGCTGGCAGTGTTGAAGGCGGTGGAGGAAGGGAAACCCTGCCCTACATTGGAGGAATGTAGGCCCCTCTCCCTCGCCCTCCCTCCTGACGACAAGAACGGGAAAGACATCCAGTTAACTTTCTCTGTGGGAAAGTTGGAGGCTGACGTCACAGGACGGCAGTTTAATGAGAACCTCCCCAAGCTCTCCAAATACCTTCTGCGTCAGGAGCTGGACACGAAAGAGAGGCTGGTCGCCTCCCTTTCTCACCAAGTGCAATTGGAGACGATGGCCGGGGACACTCGGACCCCAGGCTTCTACATGGTCTTGGCTAAGACCCATCTCACCACCCTGACGAAGGATTTTTATAGCTTCACCAGGGCCCGGAGAGCCTGTAGAGAATTCGTGTTTGCGGATGCTACCGTCAAACACGAACCCCGGAAACTGATTTCCTCCAACATTTGAGGGAAAGATCTCTTCCCTAGTGACCTCATGAAAGAGATCGTTGACAGAGCCGCCACAGAGAACCAGAACCTTCTCAACAAGTGGGGCATGTCAAAGAAGAGGAAACCTAAGAAGAAATTGAATAAACCTAGACCCCAGCAGCGGCAGGCTAAGCCCCAGTTTCTGGCACCCGCTACTCCCCAGTTGGTGGCTCAGCCCCAACAGACCTTTCAGCTGGTCCCTCATCCGGTGGTGGCTCAGTCACCAGTCTTCACACCAGCCCAAAGGTAGAGGCTTCGGCAGAGATTCCTCTCGACGTCCATCCAGAGGGAGAGGAGGAAGGGGAGCAGGCTGCCGAGGTGGTAAACCCTCGGGAAACCAGAAGCAATGAAATGCTTCCGGTGGGAGGAAGACTCCACCTCTTCCAGGATCGTTGGATCTTCGATCCTTGGGCTCACAGCATCATCAAGAATGGACTAGGGTGGAGTTGGGTAACACCACCTGCAACCTTCCACCAATTCTTCCAACACTCCACCCTCATACTGGAAGAATACGTCCAAGAACTCTTGAAGGTGACCAAGAGGTTAAAGTCCACCAGGTTCCAGGGAAGACTGTTCTGTGTTCCCAAGAAGGACTCCGACAAACTCAGTGTCATTCTGGACTTGTCCCCTCTCAACAAGTTCATAGTGAACAACAAATTCAAGATGCTAACTCTTCAGCACATAAGAGCCCTACTGCCTCAAAAGGCATACACAGTCTCAATAGACTTGGCGGACGCCTACTGGCACATTCCAATGAATTGCCAGGCCTCCTCCTACCTAGGATTCAGGCTTCAAAGAAGGCAGTTCGCTTTCAGAGTCATGCCCTTCGGACTCAACATAGCTCCAAGGATCTTCACGAAGCTCGCAGAAACGATCGTCCAACAGCTACGCCTACAAGGCGTTCTGGTGATGGCTTACCTGGACGATTGGCTGGTATGGGCAGCATCCTCAGAAAAATGCTTGCAAGGTTCCAGAAAGGTGACCCAATTCCTGGAACATCTGGGTTTCAAGATCAACACCAAAAAGTCTCGACTTTCTCCAGCTCAGAAGTTTCAATGGCTAAGAATCCATTGGAACCTTCAGTCACACTGTCTTTCCATCCCTCTGAAGAAAAGGAAGGAAATAGTGGGATCTGTCAAGAGATTCCTAAAATCCAAACGGATTTCAAGACGACAACAGGAACAGGTGCTTGGCTCCCTCCAGTTCGCTTCAGTGACAGACCCAGTGCTACGAGCACAGCTAAAAGATGCATCGGGAGTCTGGAGAAGATACGCATCCATCGCTCGAAGAGATCTCTAGAGACCTCTACCAACCAGGCTTCGCTCACTCCTAAAGCCATGGTCGGAGGCAAAGAACCTAAGAAGATCAGTTCCCTTTCAACCACCGCCTCCGTCGGTCGTTATCCACACGGATGCATCGCTGGAGGAGGGGGGGGGGGGTCATTCCCATTAACGACAAGTTCAAGGAACATGGTCTCCCCTATTCAAGACATTCCACATCAACATCTTGGAGGCCATGGCGGTCCTTCTTACTCTGAAGAAGCTTCTGCTAGAGGATTCTCGTATGGGGCTACGTACCGGGGTAGCTTCTTGTTGTCGCTCGTTGCGAAGAGGTCTATCTGCAGTCCTGGGACTGTGTTTAAGATGAAGGAGAATGATCTTGTGTCTAGGGACCATTCTGACTCTATCGGGGTGAACCTAGATAGAGCGTCTGCCGTCACATTGCGGAACCCTTGAAGGTGAACTGCTGATAAGTGACATCTCTTCTTCTCCACCAGGAGGAAGATGGCCAATATCACTTGGTTCATTTGAGGCGATCTCGAGCCTTGTCGATTCAGGCATCTCATTACTACCTCGCTGTCTAGTACCAGTCGGATGTGGGTTGAGCAGCGAACTCTCAGTTTTTTCAGTGAGAGAAAAACTGTCATGGCTTCCAGAATGTTGATGTGGAAGGTCTTGAAGAGGGAGGACCAGGTTCCTTGGACTTTCCAATGGTGAGAGTGGCCTCCCCACCCTTCCTTTGAGGCGTACGTGTGAACGGTGACTGAAGGTGGAGGCGGTTGAAGAGATACCTTATTCTTTAGGTACTTGGCCTCTGACCATGGCTTGAGGAGTGATCGCAGACGAGTTGGTATCGGTCTTTTCAGATCTCTTTGAGCGTTTGATGCGTATTTTCTCCAGACTCCTGATGCATCTTTTAAGTGTGCTCTCAACACTGTGTCTGTCACTGAGGCAAACTGGAGAGACCCCAACACTCTCTCGTTATCCTGTCGGATTGAAGGAGTCTCTTGACAGATCCCGCTATCTCTCTCCTCTTCTTTGATGGAATGGGAGAGGCAGTGTGACTGTAAGTTCAAGAGGACACCCAGCCAGTGGAACTTTTGAGCTGGAGATAGTCGAGACTTTTCCAAGTTGATCTTGAATCCTAGATGTTCCAGGAACTGGATCACTTCCTTGGAGGCTTGCGTGCATTCTTCTTCGGATGCTGCCCATACCAGCCAGTCGTCCAGGTAGGCAATCACCTGAACTCCCTTTAGGCGTAGTTGACGAATGGCTGCATTCACAAGCTTTGTGAATACCCTTGGGGCTATGTTTAGTCCGAAGGGCATGGCTCTGAAGACGTATTGTCTCTTTTGCAGCTTGAATCCTAGGTAGGAGGAAACTTGTCGATTGATCGGAACATGCCAATATGCATCCGCCATGTCTATGGAGACTGTGTATGCCTGTATGGGCAGTAGGGTCCTTATGTGTTGAAGAGTCAGCATTCTGAACTTGTGGTTCACTAGGAACTTGTTGAGTGGTGATAAGTCCAGAATGACTCTGAGCTTTTCCGAATCCTTCTCCGGAACACAAAACAGCCTTCCTTGGAATTTGATGGACTTTGCCCTCCTTACAACTCTCTTGTCTAAGAGTTCTTGAAAATATTCTTCCAAAATGGGGGTTGAGTGTTGGAAGAACTGAGGGAAAATTGGTGGAGTTACATTCCAACTCCACCCCAGTCCGTTCTTGATTAGGCTGTGGGCCCAGGGATCGAAGGTCCAGCAATCTGGGAAGAGGAGAAGTCTCCCTCCTACCGGAAGCATCTCACTTGGAGTGCTGGTTGGGAGACTTGCCTCCTTGGCCACTTCCCCCTTTGTTGCCCCTGCCTCTGGAGGGGCGTCTAGAGGAACCTCGAAAGGAATCTCGAGACTTCGGCAAAAAGGTTGTGGATTGCCTTTGAAAGGCTTGGGTAAAGACAGGCACCAGCTGGAACATGGTAGGTGGTTGTGCCACCGTCTGGGACACCGTGGCCACGGGAAGCTGTTGTTGTTGTCGTGTAGGGCGAGAGGGCACTCTAGGTCGTTTGGTCTTCCGTTTGGGTTTGGGACCCTCCTCACTAGAAGACTTCTTCTTGGATGACAAGCCCCACTTGTGGAGGAGATTCCTATTCTCCGTAGCGGCTTTGTCAACAACCTCTCTGACCACTTCACTTGGGAAGAGGTCTTTTCCCCAGATGTTGGAAGCAATCAGCTTCCTTGGTTCGTGCCTCACCACAGGCGAGGTGAACACGAACTCTCTGCAAGCCTGTCTGGCTTTAATGAAGTTGTAGAGGTCCTTGGTGACCATTGCCAAATGTGCTTTGGCGAAGACCATGTACATATCTGGGGTGTCAGGGACGCTTGCCATCGTCTCTAATCCGGTCTGCAAGGACATAGAGGCGGCAAGTCTCTCCTTCGTCTCCTGCTCCCTGCGCAGATGGAAGTCCGACAACTTCGGGAGGTCTTCTCCGAACTGACATCCGGCAATGTCAGCCTCCAGCTACCCGACTGAGAAGGTGTTATAAACGTCCTTCCAGTCTGCATCGTCAGATGGTAGGGCGAGGGAAAAGGGTCTACACTCTTCGAGTGTAGGGCAAGGTTTCCCTGCCTCAACTGCCTTTAAGGCTGCCTTGAACCCTTTCTCCATAAAGGGGAAGGCACGGGAAGAAGCAGCGATGAAGGATGGGTGCTTCTCACTGAGAGCCGGTACCTTGGAACTAGTGAAGGCCCTCTCCTTCAAGGTTTTAGTGAACAAGGCTTGTGCTTTGGGGAGGTCCAGTATGATGACCTCTTTCGGCTCTGTTTCCTCTTTTGAAGGGGGTTCCGTCCTCAAGCAGACGTAGCAATCCGGATAGGCCCCTTTGCTGGGCCAAAACTCGACATCCTCTACTGGGACCGTGCCCAGTTTGTCGGAGAGGAAGATCTTCCCTCCTGACATAGGCATGTGTTCAGCATACCTCCAAGGATTGACGTCTGAAAAAGAGAGAAGTTCCTTAACGTTTAGCTTCTTGGGGGGCTGAGTGGTGAAACACGAGTTGGTGCATCTCTGTACGAAGCGAAGCTTCCTTCTCGGATGACTGCTTCTTCATGTCCTGAAACATGAACAGGAGAGAAGTTAGCGTATGGCTAATCGCGTCTAGTTGGGGGGCAGAAGAAGTCGACGTGACAGGCTCAGCCACCGTAGCCAATGAAACCGAAATAATTTTGGCTTTCTCGTCGTCGCCTTCAGAAGGTAAGACAGACTCCTGATCTTGCTCTTCTGCTAATAGACTGTGTTCCGTATCCTCGGAAACCACCGACATGTTGTCTTCCAGCTGGATGTCTTTCAAGGCATCTGAAACATCAGATTCTATCGGAATCTGGACGAGGGGGATCTCAGGCTGAGTTGGAGGGATAACTACATCCGAAGATGCTCTAGGGAACAAACAAGCCCTCATCCTTCCATTAGGAAGGTATGGGCCAGTGGTGTTCTTCTGAAAACCTCTGACCCACTTGCGCAGCATCTCTCTTGCTGCATCCCTTGACCCAGTAGACTTTTGATCATCAAAAGCCTCAGTAACCAGATTGGAACAAACTTGACATACCTGGGGGTCCCAATACTTTAGAGAGCCCTTCGTTGTCGCGCAGCGCGCGTGGGTTCTGCACATGTCGTGGCCGCAGAAGCTCTTGCTACGGACCTTGCAGAAATGGTTCCCGCACTCGGGATCCTCCTCCAGTAAAGAAATGAAAGGCGGATGAGTATTCGGTAAAATATCTCATAGTTTTCATCATAAAATGTTATGTACTGTATATATTTTAGCTTAAGATAGGTAAGCTAGAAGGGAAAGAGGAAAGACACCCACATGTGTTTCCTGCCCAGCCAATTGCTATGACTTCCTTCAATATTGAAACTCTATATTCTAAAGTAGAATTATTAGGAGA
Source organism: Palaemon carinicauda (assembly GCF_036898095.1). Lineage (NCBI taxonomy): Eukaryota > Metazoa > Arthropoda > Malacostraca > Decapoda > Palaemonidae > Palaemon > Palaemon carinicauda. The sequence continues at coordinate 70,173,881 of NC_090732.1, forward strand.
AGACAACTTTATCCTTAGGATATATAAATTGTAACTTAACACCGTCTTCGAAAGTTCAATATTGGGGATTGAATAAAATGATCATTGATAACTCTCTTAACAAGAGAAAATCGCTCTCTTGATCTGGTGGTCTCACAATGGGCTGCCCACGAAGCACCTTGTAGGTTGGAAGTATGTATGGGCTATTGCACAGACCGCACAGTGGTATATCTATTGCAGGATAATCAATATCGTAAAGATTACTGACCACTCCACGGCCAATACTGTAGTGCCTTCCGGCATGCGTCAGCATTTCATTGGGCTTTTTGAACGTACACTGCCTTCAGTAGGTAATGGGCGGCAGACCGCCGGAAGTTGCCTGCTGCTGGCAGCCGGAGGTTCGGCGGAAAAGCATGTCGTCAGACAATTGGTCGACCGGCTGTCGGCAGTCAGCATAGTTGCCGACAGCCGGCCGGTGTGTGCCGGCTGTCGTCTGTCACCGGTCAACAGTAAACCATAACAAGCGGCGGCAGAGCAACCTGACGGCGGACCGCAGTCTTGTCGGTTGTCGGCGGCTCTAGGTCGCCAGCAGCTAGGCCCAAGGTAGATGGTAAGAGAGAGACAAAGCATGGATGGGAGGTGGAAGCAAAGGCTCAGCCTTGCAGACCTCCATCCAGAATGAGGGTTCATATGGAAGGGGGAATTATATTCGGGCTTCCATCCAACCATAGCCCCATCAGTACCAGCTGGTGGGACTATAGAAGCCAGTCCAAGGGAGGACTGATGAACACTCAATAGGTAAGGGGAAATCTCTGACGGTAGCCGGCTCAGTCGACGACCGACAGAGAACCCGAGCCAATCCCACAACCTATCCATAGGGTCGATTGTAGAATGATGCCCAAGAAGTGTGAAGGCTAGGCCAACACAAAAGGACAGCAAGGGGAGGGGTAAGAGTCCTGTAGGTGAGGTAGTGACCAGTAGGTCCTACCTAACCTAAAAGATTCTGATCCAGAGTAAAGACAACCTTGGGGGCCAGGGAATTCAATTCCCTAGACTGGGGTTAGTCTGATAGGATGAGATGGCGGCACCCAGGCCGCTGTTTCAGGAGATAGGAACAGAATCTAGTGTCGGAGACCTTAAGCAAGGGAAGAATTCAATTCTTCGGCTTTAGGATCTGCCGGCACAGGACTGTCTGCTAGGCCACAGGGAGGAGGCATTATCATATACTGCCTTTAAGTGAGGTCTAGGGAGGTCTAGCCTCCTACAACGGTAGCCTAACCTGACTTAGGAATTCAATTCTCCAAGCCAGACAGCCACCGATCACAGACAAATGCTCTGATGATCTGTCCTAAACTCAAAACCAACCTCTGCGGTTGAGGGAAAGGAACAGAAACACTCTAGTCTAGATTTACCTGAATAAAATTCACGGTAAAGCCGATAGGATTAGCCTAGGCTAGTCAGAGGGAAGAGGAATTGCTCTTAAATCTCCCAAGGAGATTGGTATCGACTTAAAAGGATTAGGAGGGGTCAGTCTCCACTTAAAAGACGATACAAGGGCAATTGGGGACGTATGAAAGTATACTAAAGCCCCTAGGCTACTAGCTTAGGCGCGGTGAGAATCAGTCACCGAAACTCTCTCGTATACTATCTTGGAAGAGGAAAATTTATATTCGGTAATATCTTAAATGTATAAAATATTGCCTGAGGTTTGATAAAATCACACCAGGAAGTTATATCATGCATGAATTGTGTAGGTGCCTAGGCTAGGAAGTCTGGCACTCGTGGGGCTCGGTAAACAAATTGCCAAATCCACGAAACAATCGGCATAATATAAAGAATTCCTAGCTAATATGCTAAATAGCTAAATTTATTAAAGCGAAATATACCGGGAATGTCGTTCTGGCTAACTAAATGCACATGCAAACAGAACGACCGCGTCCAAGACGCCATCCGGCTAAGGCAACGGCTCTTGTTACGTTAATTACGAACTAAATCGGAGATAAAAACTGACAAGAGCTTACATTTATACAAATTATAGATAATACTCAACTTTCCAGAGGCAGATGAAGCTGGTGAAGGCATCATAGCGATAAGTACAATGCAAAATAGCGAGAGGCACAAGGAATAACACCGAGTTAGGTACGCTACTTGAGAAAGAATGACTAGATGGCGCCACACGGCGTCGTGCTGGCGCTCAACAACAGTACGAGTAGGAGCGTTGCCTTAATAACGGCCCACCTACAATTCTTGCCACTTTCCCCTCTCGAAGCGTAAACGCTATTAGGGGTGTAGATAGCTATGTGGCGTGTCAAGAATACGTCCTCTGATCTGATGGGATATCCCAAAAGCAAGGGATATTCGTGCCAGGAGTTAGAATTCTGGATATCTTTAGTAAAATTCTCTGGGATATATCACTGTAGTTAAATATAACCTAGGAAGCTACTAAGAAGGAACTTTTATCAGGTCGATATGGCCTGAGGAATCCCCACCAAAAAAAAAAAATGATAGAACAAGTAGTGTCTTTTAGCAAAAGAAAAAATCCTTTGGTAGTTTGCCATAATCAGTTTATTTGGAAAGTATTAATAGCAGTCTCAATCATCATCATAAACATAAACAATGGAAAAGATACATTTGCGCTTTTTATTTCATAATACAGTACTGATGTGTGAATATTATTTACTATATATTGTAATTGGATACAGTTAAGTTGAACATTAATTCTATCAAATTACTGTATAATTTAAATATTGCCATCCTTTTTTTACCACAGTAAATAGACACGTAGTTTGGTCAACCGCATAGCTTGGCGAGCAGTATAGATGTTAATGAGTGTTGAGATTTAAATTTTTTTCATTGTTTCTTCACTAACAAATCTTACGTTATTTATAAGGATATCTTTTGGCGAAATTGGAAGGTTAGCCATTACTGTAAACTTTTTATGCGAGGTGCCTCTTCCGACTCATCGGTGAACTACGTCACTTTTCTTTTTGCTGGTAGAGAACCGACGTCTCCGCTCTCTCCTCCTCAAGGCTTGGCCATATGTAGACTATCGCTTTATGCACAAAACTTTTTCTTTTCCAGCTGTGACTGTTTCTCTCTTTGACGCTTCCATGCATACTTGCCCTGGCCGTGGAGGGTGAGACTGACCCTCATTTGATGTGTCTGACCTCCAGCGGGCATCGCTGTGAGGAGGGTTCACCCTGTGACAAGTGTAGGGAGTAGCCTGCCTCCCAGTGAGAGGAATTTGGGTGTCGTAACAAGAAGCCTAAGGGAGATCTTTTACCCCCAGGGTCTTCCTCAAGGGAGAAAAGACCCCAGGCTACTGCTTCATGCGTACCTAGATCTCTTTCCGAAGCTCATCGTTGCTTGCCTTCCTCCGGGGAACAATCGAGTAGAAGCGCAGACCCGTTAACTTCATGGCAACCTCGGGGTACTGGGGGTGTTGTTGCTTCTCCTAGAGGAGCACCTTCAACTCCGTCCGCGGTGGGGAGCCATTTTCACTTTCAGAGGTGGTGCAGGAGAGGCCATCCTTGGAAGTTGCTACACACCCTTCTAAGGAAGATCTAATTCATCTCATTTAATGCAGAGAGAACCTTCACCAGTTGTTTCAACACCTGACGCCCAAGATATCTGTGAGGTTTATCCCTCGCCCTCTCCTGGCGCCTCCACACATTTCCGAGGTCAGCGCTCCAGCCCGCCCATCCGATGGCCTCCTGCTGACGATGAGTCTCCTTGCCATCCTCAGGCTACATCGTTCATCGCTCCTTCGGTGTCTCCGTCTTCTTCTGCAGCCACTTTCTTCATTATACTCCTAATCATCACACAACTAGGAATCAGATACAGCTAGTCCTTCTCAAGTTCAGTCATAGGACTATACTTCAGTGATTTTTCCGTTATGATGGGACAAGGCAAAAACGGCGCTCCACCAATCTCATTTCCCGGCAAGACTTCTACTCCCTCAACAGCCAATGAATCCTTTACCGCAAAATCAAAATAACCTGTCACCAATTCGCATGACAGTTTCAAACGGTAAATAGGAGTAACTTCCTCACCTCTTATTCCCTTCAAAATGACAGAATCTCCTGTTAAAGATTGCTCCACTACCGGATGTACGCCTCGTGTCACCACACTATGATTACATCTTGTGTCGCTCAATATCTTAACTAGGATCTGCTCGCTCCCATCCAAAGCGGCTAACATACCTTCATAAATATACAGTTTAATGGCATCCACGCTGTTTGGGGGTTGTCCTGTTCGTTGTGTAAACATTAGCTGGTTTATTTTCCTCGTCGACCTTTCCCGTTTGATTCTTCGTCTTCGTATTCTGTAGAGTTGAATTACCCTTATCCACTTGTGCAACTGCTTTCTATTAGTTTGACCAACAATCTTTACTAATATTGCCCTTTTTGCCACACTTATAACAGATGATATTAATCTTCTGCACATCTTTCACAACACCTGAAGGAGGACAATTTGACGATTGAAGTTGTGGTAATGTCACATTCTGCACAATCTGCTTTAGAATAGTACCAGTGGTACTTCCGCTGTAATTATTTTATTTGTTCCCATAGTTATTACTGAACTGGTTTCCATGGTTTGGCGAATACTTGACACTTGGTCGGAATGACGGTTGAAACTTCATACCCGAGGTGTTTTTTACAACTGATAATATTATAGTCCTCACTCAGCGAAGCGGCTCTCTCAAGTTTCTTCACCTCTCTATCTCTCTCAAGTACATTCGAATATGTTCAGGAATTCCTTGTAAATATTATTCCAGCACTATCAGTTCTTCTAAATCAGCCATCTCTTACTTTGGCAGCCTCTATCCATCTCTTAAAACATTGTCGACCTTATAAGCGTAATCCAGGAAAGTAATTTTCTTGTCTTTCCACAAATTTCGTAATCTTTCATAATAGTATTCAGGGGTCATCTGATACACTTGCAGCATGCTCCTCTTAATTTCTTGATACTCCTTCCTCTGGTCCTCAGGTAAGGCAAGATACACACTGCGCCCTTTTCCAATAAGGACACTACAATAATAGAGGCTATTTATCTTCTGGCCATTCCATCGTCGACGCGACCATTTCAAAATGATCGGAGAACTTGTCGGGAGCTTCTTCCGTGAATTTTGGGATCAACCTCCATGCCTTCGCCGCATCAAACACGGGATCGTGCATAGCTGGGGTCACACCTGTCTGAGTAGGTGACAACCTTGCCTCGAGCATTAAACAGTTCCAATTCCCTTGCATGTCTTGCAATTTCTCTTGCTTCTTTTATCTCTCTTTCTTCCCATCTTGCAATTCCTTTTGCCTCTTCTCTCTCTCTTTCTTCCCAACTTGCAATTTCTCTTGCTTCCATTTACCTTGCATGTCTTGCAATTTCCCTTGCCTCTTCTCTCTTTCTCTCTCTCTTTCTTCCCGTTTTGCAATTTCCCTTGCCTCTTCTCTCTCTCTTTTTCCTTGTCTTGCAATTACTTTTGCCTCTCCCTCTCTCTCTCACAATTTCTCTTGTTTCCATTTCCCTTGCATGTCTTGTGATTTCTCTTGCCTCTTCTCTCTACCTTTCTTCCATTTCCCTTGCATATCTTGCAATTTTTCTTGCCTCTTCTCTCTACCTTTCTTCCATTTCCCTTGCATGTCTTGTAATTTCTCTTCCCTCTTCTCTCTTTCTTTCTTCCCATTCTGCCATCATCTTCAACTTAATCAAATTGTCTTCCACTGCAATTTGTCTAATCTCAACCTCTTCATTCATTTCTGCTTTCATTCCTTCAGTTTGTGGGTAATCAGATACTTTCTTATCTACGAATTCTGCTTCAGCCTTCTCCAAAAGGTCTCAAGCTGCTGCAATATCTTCTTCTGGCAACTTTCCTGAGTCTATCAATGCTTCTAAAGCTAGACACTTGATTTGGACTTTAATCATTCTAATAGTTGCATGGCTACCACATGCCATTAAAATAGCGAGCCACTGAGCTTTAGTTACATTAGCTTCTGACAATTCCTGAACGATTGGGTTTTCCAAAAACTCCTCTACATTTATTTGAGCCATCTTGTACTTTACAAAAGAATATACCTCTCCAAAAACTATACATCCTAACAATACACGGAATTCTATCAACACTAAACTGGTCAAACCTTTAATCAAAACACGGTCCTGCTATCACCAATATTTAGAACAGACTCACTCGATCCCAGGGTCTGGCCACCAAAATTAAATATTACAACTAGCGAATTACGTAAATTCACGAGCTCCAAAACTCACTCCAAGCTCTGAGAATAATACGTAATTCCTAGGCAATAATATATATGAACACTGAATATCTAAAGGTCTTGTTACGTTACACTCAAAACCAAACTTGGTGATTACTTTACTTTTAACAGAAACTATTCTTAAATCAAACTCTTACTGAGTTAACTATTGGTGATTGAAATAATACACACTTTACAAAAATATATATATTGTATTGATATAGCAATTAAAAAATAATAAAAAAGATATAATCCTTGAAATTTAAATCTGAACTAGACCTTAGACTAAGACAAAGTGACAATTCTAAAAATAATAGAATCACTTGTTTCACTAGAAGTTAATTTATGAAAATGTTTAATTTTGACAATTAATGAAAAAATTGACACTTTAACACTAGAAAATAAAACAGATTTACACTTACATATAGCCTACGTATCTGTTACTTCTATGACCTTTGGGCTCACACAAGGTTACCGAACGGTTAAGCAGAAGTAAATACACTTCACTTTTCAATCAAATCTCACAGGGCCATCACAAAAAATTTACCCTATTAAATATACTTACATTAACACTTCACTTTTAAATTAAACACAGTAATATTACCAACGTTTGAACCACTATACACGGTATCTGTTGGAGAGAAATCACCGTTCACGTTTGAGAGGAAATACGTGGCTGGATAGATACTGGTGAGAGGACTGGTGGAAACACATCTTGTGGAATGTTAGGCTGATCTTTGATTTCTGTGCATTGCTAGGTCCTTATATATCATACTAATTCATTCTGGAATCTTCCAGTTCAGCCTCCTTGGAGAGTGGGCCCATGGTCTGGACGGCCTCTCACGATGTCAAGTTGCCAACTCGGCACATTTGAAGTGTGGTTTTATCGTTGCCTGATGAGGCAACCCTCCCACCTAACTCCACTCACCTCCTCTCACAAGATTAAAAAAAGGGAATAATTTTTAGTCTAGCACCTTCATGCAACTTCCAACCACGTGGAAACATAATGCAATCCCTAGCATGTGTGTTATACATACCTTTTAACAAAATTACATAAGACTTCATATCAAAACTACGTGAAATAAAAATTTTATTCTTAAAATGGTGTAAATTTGCACATACAGAACTGAATGAAAATATAACTAAATGAATGACGACAGTCTTATGTAAGTTACATACATTTACTTAATCCTACATGAGTGGAACTCATCTTACGAGCTGGCTATACATCTCTTAAATATGCAAATGAAATATGTAAATAAAATAATCTACTTATGTTGGAACAGCTTCGTATATATATATTTTTGGGCTCAGGCCATGTCGTCCTGATGGAAGGTTCCTTTAAGTAGCTTCCTAGGGTATATTTGACTACAGTGATATTCCCAGAGAATTTAAATTAAGGTCTCCAGAATTCTAACTCCTGGCGCGAATATCCCTAAAGTTTCCTTGAGGTTTATCGCATAATATCAAGGGACGTATTCTTGACACGCCACATAGCAATCTTCACCCCACATAGCGTTTACGCTTCGAGGGGGAAAGAGGCAAAATAAAAGAGGAGCCGTTAGTAAGGTTCCCTTCCTCCGTTATTGTTTGAGTACTTAGATGGCGCCATCATCGCCGCCATCTTTATTTCTTTATCTGTAGCAAACTCGCTCGGTGATTTTCCCGGTAGCTCTCTCGATATTTTGGATTTATCATGCAATCTCCAGCCTCTTCTGCCTCTGGAAAGTTGAGTATTTGATCTTTACGTTGTATAAATATTAGCTCTTGCCTCACAGTGAAAATTAAGTCAAAATTTAGTTAATTTAGTGGCAAAGCTATTGCCTGAACCGGAGGTGTCTTGGGCGCTGTCATTCGTAACGCAGGAGTTATTTAGTTAGCCAGAACGACTTTCCCGGTATAAATAGCATAAATAAAATTTGCTATTTAGTCTTCATTGCTAGGAGTTAATTATATTATCCTGATAGTATACGTATTAGTTTCGGCGATTTAGGTAACCGAACCTTGCTTACGCTAGGCTTCCTAGCCTAGGCGTTTCAGTTTACTTTCATGCATGATATAATAAGCATTCCAAGTGTTATCAAATTTAAATGAAGCTATTAGGCAATTTAAACATGTAAGATATATCGATTGCATATAGATATTTCCTCTTCTAAGATAGTATACGAGAGAGCTTCGATGATTTAGGTTGTCGATTCTCGCTGCCACTGGGCTAGTAGCCTAGTGGCTTTAGTATACTTTCATACATATTCCCCGGTTACCCTCGTGTATCGTTTTATCAATTCAGGCGGGGATAGATATCTCCTAGAATTATTATATAAAGCGATACTCGTCTTCAGTGGAGAATTAAGGGTAATTCCTCCTTCCCTCTGGGTGTAGCCTTAAGCTACAACCCTAGTTAGTCATGCCTCGAGTTGTCATTCAGGCAGGACTAGGCTAGGGTTTTTTCTGCCCCTTCCCTTAACTGCAGATGGCAAGCTTTGGGTTTAGGTCAGAACCTCAGAGTACATAGTCGTGTGCCGGCAGCTGGTCAGCAGGGTGAATAGTTACTCCCCTATCGGATTACGCTGCCGGCATAGGAGGCTAGACCTCCCTAGACTGCACTTGAAGGGGTTATATGATTTTACCCCCTTCTTCCTGTGGTCTAGTAGACCAGTCCTGTGCTTGCAGACCCTAGGCTGAAGAATAGATATTCTTCTGCCGCCTAGGATGGCGCCGGCACGGGAACTCTGTTTCTCTCTTGTTTAGGGGTGGCATCTAAATGGCTGCCGGCCCCATAACTGTATTAGCAGACCCTAGGCTGGAGAATAGATTCTCTCCTACCGCCTAGGATGGCGCCGATACCGAAACAAAGTCTCCTTAGGGTGTGAGAGGACCAGCAACCAGCCGGCTCCTTTCACACCCTATACAGGACCCTTTTCCCTCCCCCCTCTGTCCTTTAGGGATGGCCTAGCCATCACAACCCTTTGGCCGTCGTCCTACAATCTCACCGCTTTCCGGCAGGTTGTAGGGCTGGCTCGGGCTTCTGCTTGTAGTGGCCTAGTCGCTCAGCTTTCCCTTATGAACGCAAGGCTCTGGGAGAGCTGTGTTGGCTGGACCAGCTGCCGGCAGGAGATCCCTTTGCTATAGAGTGTTCTTCAGTCCTCTCTTTTACTGCCATTCACAACCCGTGTCCGGCAGAGACCGACAATGGTGGTGGATGGGTGGAAGCCTGAACATCTTATATTCTCCCCTTCCATTTGAACCCTCATTCTGGAGGAAGGAAGTGAGACAGAGCTCTTACATCATCCTTCACTCCTTGCTTTTTCTCTCTCTATCGGTTAGTGCCGCCAGGTACTAACCTAACCGGCGGCTGCCGACCACTACCCTAGCCGGCAAGATGCTGCCTGGACTTGTGCGCCGGCAGCCAACGAGCCGCTGGCACAACTGACTTGGCCGACAAAGAGCCGGTCAAGTTCTTATTACCGGCCACTACCCTGTCTGGTAAGATGCCGACTGGACTAGAGCGCCGACAGCCGGTGACCCGCCGACGACCGGCAAACCGGCGGCAAACCGGCGGGCTGCCAGCCATCATCCCAGCAGATGATGCACCGGCTGTACTGTGCCCTAGGTGCTAGCCTTTCCAGCAACATGCTGGCTAAAACTACAGCATATGACATCCCAGCAGATGATGCACCGGCTGTACTGTGCCCTAGGTGCTAGCCTTTCCGGCAACATGCTGGCTAAAACTACAGCATATGACTATACAGTACCCAGTATATTTGCAGTATAGATCATACTGCAAACATAAAAATATGGTATAAAAGTATACAGTAGTTAAATTTCCAACATACTCTGTGTGTCCAGGCGCAGTCTATTGTTGAGACCATGCTAAATAAGGAAAGGAATTCTCTTTCCATATACTGATAGATGATCAGTTACGAATGACCCTCATTATTAATCTTCTTGAAGGTTGGTGTTTAGTTACACTTATCTATCCTTATAGGTTAGAACTCTTCCAATGGGCCTCTTGAAGAGGATAACCCTAGGCTTTAATCTTGAGGGAGGTCACAGCAATTGTGTCCTTCCTAATTCATTTCTAGCTTACCTATCCTAAGCTATATGCAATAAAATAAAATGAAAAATATTATTAATAATGTTTATTAGTTTATCTAGTGAGATGAACTACCTTATACTCATTTTGTTTTCCTCTCTTTACAGGAGGACTATGTGAAGTGCTGTAGTGTCTTCTGCAACGTCCGGAGCAAGGACTTCTGCGGCCACGAGGAGTGCAGGACATCCATCTAGACGAGAGGATGTCAGAGGTGTCCGAAGACACCGAAAAGGACCTTCTTGCGGAAGGTCAGGAAGAGGATTCTACGTAGGCTCCGGAAATGGAAGAGGATGAAGTCGAAACAGTGTCTGTTTCATCGGTTCCAGCCCCAGAAGCAGTGACCTCTACGTCCTCGGCTCCTCCATCTGATACATCAGACAAGACCCTGTCTGCCATCATGGCTATGACGGAGACGTTTCAAAAGCGGAGTGAAGAAAGGGAAGCTGCATTGAGGAAGGAGATTCATCAGCTTGCAGCATCCCGTGGGTCTCATAAGAGACTAAATATGAAAGATCTTCCCTCGTGCTCTGAGGTAAACCCATGGAGGCATGCAGAGTACATGCCAATCACGAATGGGAAGATTTTAATCTCAGAAAAGCTGGGGCTGTCCTTATCGAGGAAATCGAATTCTGGCCCAGCTTTGAGTCTTATCCAGACTGCTTCGTCCGTCTAAAGGCGGAACCCGTGTCCAAAGAGGAGACAGAGCCGAAAGAGGTCATTGTGCTTGACCATGCAAAGGCTCAAGCTTTATTGGCTAGCAGTCTGAAGGACAGGGGCTTCACCAATTCTAAGGTGCCAGCCCTGAGTAAGAAACACTCTTCCTTTCTTGCTCCAGCCACAATGGCCTTTCCCTTTGTGGAAAAAGGGTTTAAGGCAGTGATGAAGGCAGTGGAAGCTGGGAAACCTTGCCCTACACTTGAGGAGTATAGGCCCCTTTCCCTAGCCCTGCCTACAGATTACAAGGACTGGAAGGATATACAGCTTACCTTCTCAGTCGGGAAGTTGGGGGCGGATATTGCTGGACGTCAGTTCAGTGAAAACCTCCCTAAGTTGTCTGACTTCCTCCTGCGCAGGGAGCCTCTCTGTCCCTCCAGACCACCTTGGAGGCAATGGCCAGTGAACATAGATCCCCAGATATGTTTATGGTCGTGGCCAAAAAACATTTGGCAACCCTGATCAAAGACTTCTATGGTTTTGTTAGGGCTAGAAAGGCTTGCAGGGAGTTTGTGTTTGCTTTGGCTGCGGTAAAACACGGACCTAGGAAGCTGATATCTTCCAATATCTGGGGAAAGGACCTCTTCCCGAATGAAGTTGTCAAGGAGATAGTCGACGATTCATATTGCCTTCTGGTAGATTTAGACATATTCCTCTAAGAAGTCTATACTTTCTTTCGAGAGGCCAAACCTTTTCCTTACTGCTAAGGAGAAAAAATCATGAGATGAAGGTCTTGGGTTTTCCGTAATGAAGCGAAGACAGTCGACTTCTGTACTTGTTGAGTCAGAACTGGGTCCGACAGAGGAATCAGCCTCAGTTGTAATTCCAATACCAGAGGGAACCAGTTGCTCCTGGGCCACTTGGGAGCCACTAGGGCTGCTGTTCCTTGAAAAGATCTCAGCTTGTTGAGGACCTTCATCAGCAGGTTGGTTGGAGGGAACAGATAAATCCTGGTCCATCTGTTCCAGTCGAGGGACATGGCATCCACCACTTCCGCTAGAGGATCCTCGTATGGGGCCACATAACGAGGTAGTTTCTTGATGTCGCTTGTTGCGAAGAGGTCGATCTGCAGTTCTGGGACTTGATGTAAGATGAAGGAGAATGATCTTGCGTCTAGGGACCATTCTGACTCTATCGGCATTAGCCTGGATAGAGCGTCCGCCGTCACTTTGTAGAAACCTTGAAGGTGAACTGCTGATAAGTGCCATCTCTTATTTTCCGCTAAGCGGATGATGGCTAACATCACTTGGTTGAGTTGAGGTGATCTCGAACCTTGACGATTCAAGCATCTCATTATCACCTTGCTGTCCAGAATCAGTCTTTTATGGACTGAAGGGCGAGGGGACAATTTTTTCAGTGTAAGGAAGACTGCCATGGTCTCCAAAATGTTGATGTGGAAGGTCTTGAATAGAGAGGACCATGTGGATGATGACTGAGGGTGGAGGCGGTTGCAGAGGCACCGATCTCTTCAGGTTCTTGACCTTCGACCATGGCTTGAGAAGCGATTGTAGTCGGATCGGCATTGGTCTTATTAGGTCTCTTCGAGCGTTTGATGCGTATCTTCTCCAGACTCCTGATGCATCTTTTAGCTGCGCTCCTAGCACTGGATCTGTCACTGATGCAAACTGAAGGGAGCCCAGCACTCTCTCCTGTTGGCATTTTGATATCCTGTCGGATTTCAGTAGTCTCTTGACAGATCCCGCTATCTCTCTCCTCTTCTTTAACGGAATGGAGAGGCGATGTGACTGTAAGTTCCAATGTATACCTAGCCATTGAAACTTCTGAGCTGGAGATAGTCAAGACTTTTTGATGTTGATCTTGTATCCCAGATGTTCCAGGAACTGGATCACTTTCTTGGATGCTTGCATGCATTCCGTCTCGGATGCTGTCCACATCAGCCAATCGTCTAGGTAGGGCATCACCTGGACACCTTCCAGGCGTAGTTGTTGAACGGCTGCATCTACAAGCTTCGTGAAGATCCTTGGGGTTATGTTTAGTCCGAAGGGCATGGCTCTGAAAGCGTACTTTCTCTTTTGTAGCCTGAATCCTAGGCAGGAGGAGAGTTGGCGATTGATCGGAATGTGCCAATAGGCATCTGCCATGTCTATAGAGACTGTGTATGCCCTTTTGGGCAATAGGGTTCTTATGTGTTGAAGAATCAGCATCCTGAACTTGTCGTTTTCTATGAACTTGTTGAGTGGCGACAAGTCCAGAATGACTCTGAGTTTGTCTGAGTCCTTCTTGGGAACACAAAACAGCCTTCCTTTTAATTTGATTGACTTTGCCCTCCTTATTACCCGTTTGCTCACGAGTTCTCGGGTATATTCTTCCAGAATGGGGGTGGAGTGTTGGAAGAATTGAGGAAATGATGGTGGAACTGTCTTCCAGCTCCAACCTAGTCCGTTCTTGATCAGGCTGTGGGCCCATGGATCGAAGGTCCAGCGATCCCGGAATAGTCGGAGTCTTCCTCCTACCGGAAGCATCTCATTGCTTCTGGTGTCCAGAGGGCTTGCCTCCTTGACCGCGCCCTCTCCTACCCCCTCCTCCTCTTGAGGGACGTCTAGAGGAACCTCTACTTGACCCTCTACCTTTAGGGCGAAAGGTAGTGGTCTGCCTCTCATAGGCGGGAAGGAAGGCTGATGACTGAGTCACCACCTGCTGGGGTACAATCTGGTAGGTGGGTTGGGGCTGTGCCACTATCTGGGGCACCACGGTCATGGGAAGTTGTTGTTGTTGTCTTGCAGAGCGAGAGGGCAACCTTGGCCTCTTTGTCTTCCTTTTCAGTTGGGGATCCTCATCCGAGGAAGGCTTCCTCTTAGCCGACATACCCCACTTTTGGAGAAGGTTCCTGCTCTCCATGACGGCCTCTCCATTCCGTTAAAGAAGAGGAGAGAGATAGCGGGATCTGTCAAGAGACTACTGAAATCCGACAGGATATCAAAATGCCAACAGGAGAGAGTGCTGGGCTCCCTTCAGTTTGCATCAGTGACAGATCCAGTATTAGGAGCGCAGCTAAAAGATGCATCAGGAGTCTGGAGAAGATACGCATCAAACGCTCGAAGAGACCTAATAAGACCAATGCCGATCCGACTACGATCGCTTCTCAAGCCATGGTCGAAGGTCAAGAATCTGAAGAGATCGGTGCCTCTGCAACCGCCTCCACCCTCAGTCATCATCCACACGGACGCATCAACGGAAAGTCCAGGGAACTTGGTCCTCTCTATTCAAGACCTTCCACATCAACATTTTGGAGACCATGGCAGTCTTCCTTACACTGAAAAAATTGTCCCCTCGCCCTTCAGTCCATAAAAGACTGATTCTGGACAGCAAGGTGATAATGAGATGCTTGAATCGTCAAGGTTCGAGATCACCTCAACTCAACCAAGTGATGTTAGCCATCATCCGCTTAGCGGAAAATAAGAGATGGCACTTATCAGCAGTTCACCTTCAAGGTTTCTACAAAGTGACGGCGGACGCTCTATCCAGGCTAATGCCGATAGAGTCAGAATGGTCCCTAGACGCAAGATCATTCTCCTTCATCTTACATCAAGTCCCAGAACTGCAGATCGACCTCTTCGCAACAAGCGACATCAAGAAACTACCTCGTTATGTGGCCCCATACGAGGATCCTCTAGCGGAAGTGGTGGATGCCATGTCCCTCGACTGGAACAGATGGACCAGGATTTATCTGTTCCCTCCAACCAACCTGCTGATGAAGGTCCTCAACAAGCTGAGATCTTTTCAAGGAACAGCAGCCCTAGTGGCTCCCAAGTGGCCCAGGAGCAACTGGTTCCCTCTGGTATTGGAATTACAACTGAGGCTGATTCCTCTGTCGGACCCAGTTCTGACTCAACAAGTGCAGAAGTCGACAGTCTTCGCTTCATTACGGAAAACCCAAGACCTTCATCTCATGATTTTCTCTCCTTAGCAGTAAGGAAAAGGTTTGGCCTTTCGAAAGAAAGTATAGACTTCTTAGAGGAATATGTCTAAATCTACCAGAAGGCAATATGAATCGTCGACTATCTCCTTGACAACTTCATTCGGGAAGAGGTCCTTTCCCCAGATATTGGAAGATATCAGCTTCCTAGGTCCGTGTTTTACCGCAGCCAAAGCAAACACAAACTCCCTGCAAGCCTTTCTAGCCCTAACAAAACCATAGAAGTCTTTGATCAGGGTTGCCAAATGTTTTTTGGCCACGACCATAAACATATCTGGGGATCTATGTTCACTGGCCATTGCCTCCAAGGTGGTCTGGAGGGACAGAGAGGCTCCCTGCGCAGGAGGAAATCAGACAACTTAGGGAGGTTTTCACTGAACTGACGTCCAGCAATATCCGCCCCCAACTTCCCGACTGAGAAGGTAAGCTGTATATCCTTCCAGTCCTTGTAATCTGTAGGCAGGGCTAGGGAAAGGGGCCTATACTCCTCAAGTGTAGGGCAAGGTTTCCCAGCTTCCACTGCCTTCATCACTGCCTTAAACCCTTTTTCCACAAAGGGAAAGGCCATTGCTGGAACTTATGGCCGGGGATACTAGAGTCCCGGACTTTTATATGGTCCTAGCCAAATCGCACTTGGCAACGGTGACAAAGAACCTATATAGCTTCACTAGGGCTCGCAGAGCCTGTCGTGAATTCGTGTTCGCCAACGCGACGGTGAAACACAAACCCCGGAGGCTGATTTCCTCCAATATCTGGGGTAAGTATATCTTCCCATCTTCTCTGGTGAAAGAGATTATAGACAAAGCAGCCACGGAGAATAGGAACCTTCTCCACAAGTGGGGCATGTCAAGAAAGAGGAAATCCTCTCAGGATGATGGCCCTCAGCCTAAGAGGAAAACTCAGAAGCCGAAACCCCAGTAACGTCAACAGAGACGACAGTTTCCGGGTACCGCTACTCCCCAAGTGGCCACACAGCCACAACAGACCTTTCAGTTGGTCCCCCAACCGGTGGTGTCGCAGTCACCGGTCTTCACCCCTGCGTATGAGCAACACTCGACTACCTTTCGTCCCAGAGGTAGGGGCTCAAGCAGAGGCTCCGGCAGAGATTCTTCTCGCCGTCCCTCCAGAGGCAGAGGAGGAAGGGGAGCTAGCGGCCGAGGTGGCAAACCCTCGGAACACCAGAAGCAATGAAGTGCTTCCGGTGGGAGGAAGACTCCGCCAATTCCAGGATCGTTGGACCTTCGATACCTGGGCACACAGTATCGTCAAGAAGGGACTAGGCTGGAGCTGGACTCAACCACCCCCAGCCTTCCAGCAATTCTTCCAACAGTCAACCCCCCTCCTGGAAGAATATGTCCTAGAACTCTTGAACAAGAAGGTGATCAGGAGGGTAAAGCCAACCAGGTTCCAAGGGAGACTATTTTGCGTTCCCAAGAAAGACTCCGACAAACTCAGAGTCATTCTAGACTTATCCCCTCTCAACAAGTTCATTGCGAACAACAAATTCAAGATGCTGACTCTGCAACAAATAAGGACCCTTCTGCCTCAAAAGGCCTACACGGTCTCCATAGACCTGGCGGATGCCTACTGGCACATTCCAATGAATCATTATGCTTCCTCCTACCTAGGATTTCGACTCCAAAGGAAAAGTTACGCCTTCAGGGCCATGCCCTTCGGGCTCAACGTGGCTCCACGGATCTTCACCAAGCTGGCAGACGCCATCGTCCAACAGCTCCGTCTTCAGGGCGTCCAAGTGATGGCCTACCTAGACGTCTGGTTAGTCTGGGCGACATCGCCCGAAGATTGTGCAAGAGCCTGCAACAAAGTCACCCAGTTCCTAGAGCATCTGGGATTCAAGATAAACACCGAGAAATCTCGCCTCTCTCCAGCTCAGAAGTTCCAATGGTTGGGAATCCATTGGGATCTTCAGTCACACCGCCTTTCCATCCCACAGAAGAAAAGGAAGGAAATAGCAGGGTCTGTCAGAAGACTTCTAAAATCCAAACGGATCTCAAGACGACAGCAGGAACAAGTTCTCGGCTCTCTACAGTTCGCCTCTGTGACAAACCCAGTGCTTCGCGCACAGCTAAGGGATGCCGCGGGAGTCTGGAGACGTTTCGCATCCATCGCTCGAAGAGACCTCAAGAGACGGCTTCCAAACAGACTTCGCTCACTTTTAAAGCCGTGGTTGGAAGCAAAGGCCCTGAAAAGATCCATTCCTCTTCAACACCCGCCTCCATCGATCAACATCCACACGGACGCTTCGCTGGAGGGTTTGGGAGGTCACTCCCACCAACGACAGGTTCAAGGAACATGGTTTCCCCTATTCAAGACGTTTCACACCAACATCTTGGAGGCCATGGCGGTTCTTCTCACCCTGAAGAAACTCTCCCCGCCTCCCTCGATCCACATTCGTCTGACTCTGAACAACTCGGTGGTAGTCAGATCTCAATCGTCAGGGCTCGAGATCGCCCCAGATAAATCAGGTACTTCTTCCGATCTTTCGTTTGGCAGAAAAGAAGAAATGGCACCTGTCTGCAGTTCACCTACAAGGATTCCGCAACGTGACGGCGGACGCTCTATCAAGGACAAGCCCAATAGAGTTGGAATGGTCTCTGGACGCAAGGTCATTCTCCTTCATCTCTCACCAAGTCCCGGAACTTCAGATCGATCTCTTCGCGACGAGTGACAACAATCAACTTCCTCGATATGTGGCCCCGTACGAGGACCCCAAGGCAGAAGCAGTGGATGCCATGTCACTGGATTGGAACAGATGGTCCAGGATATACCTGTTCCCTCCCCCCAACCTTCTGCTGAAAGTCCTCTCCAAACTGAGAACCTTCAAAGGGACAGCGGCCCTAGTGGCTCCCAAGTGGCCCCGGAGCAATTGGTACCCTCTGGTCCTGGAGCTGCAGCCCACGCTGATCCCCCTACCGGGCCCAGTTCTCTCTCAACAAGTACAGAAGTCGACTGTCTTCGCTTCATCACTGAAAGTCAGGGACCTTCATCTCATGATTTTCTCTCCTTAGCCGCAAAGAAAAGGTTTGGAATCTCGAAGAAAAGTGTAGACTTCCTCGAGGAATACAAGACTGAATCTACAAGACGGCAATACGAATCTTCCTGGAGAAAGTGGGTCTCTTTCGTCAAGGCAAAAAATCCTACGGAAATCACCATTGATTTTTGTATGTCCTTCTTCATTCACCTTCATGAACAAGGCTTAGCAGCCAACACGATTTCCACCTGCAAATCGGCTTTGACTAGACCATTCCTGTACGCCTTCCAGATTGATCTGTCCAGTGATATCTTCAATAAATTGCCAAAGGCATGCGCTAGACTACGCCCAGCACCTCCGCCAAAACTTATCTCCTGGTCCCTGGACAAGGTGCTCCATTTTGCCTCTAACCTGGACAACGATTCGTGCCCTCTAAAAGACTTGACTCAAAAGTTATCTTCCTTTTTGCTCTTGCCTCGGGAGCCCGAGTCAGTGAAATAGTGGCATTATCAAGAGAAGAGGGTCATATCCTATTCGCAGATACAGGAAAACTTACCCTCTTCCCTGATCCGACGTTTCTCGCTAAGAATGAACTACCCACCAAGAGATGGGGCCCTTGGAGAATCTGCCCCCTGAAGGAAGATGTCTCTCTATGCCCAGTGGAGAGTCTTAAGGTCTATCTTCGAAGAACTTCAGACTTCGATGGAGGACAATTCTTCAAAGGAGAAACATCGGGAAGCGACTTGTCACTGAAACAACTAAGAGCGAAAATCACCTACTTCATTCGCAGAGCGGATCCTGACAGTACACCCGCAGGTCATGATCCTAGAAAAGTCGCGTCTTCTCTGAACTTCTTCCAGACTATGGATTTCGAAAGCCTCAAGAGCTTCACAAGATGGAAATCATCGCGCGTTTTCTTCAAGCACTACGCAAAGCAAGTGCACGAAGTTAAACATTTCGTGGTAGCCGCAGGTAGTGTTATGAAACCTGCTGTTTAACTCTGCATAGAACAGCGAGTTACTTGGGACTGTAACTCTCCGGGTGCCTGCGTTGACCCTGTGGTGATACATAGTGATTTCATGGACACTTAGTGTTTCTAATTGACTGTTCTTACCAAGGTGAAATGTCATAGACTTTACATGAGTGCCACATGCTCTAGGGCATGATGTGTTTTCTTTGAAAAAGACTGACGTTCCTCTGGAACTTGTGTTTCTAAAAAGTAAAATTTCTTTTCAGATTCAAGATTGAAGTCTTTATTTTCTATGTACATTATTCTTTATTATTGTAAATAAACTTTACATTTATTATTGTAATTGTTATCACAATAATCTGCAATCTTTGAAATAAAATGTCTATTTTATTACATGTGGGTCTCTCTCCGCTCCTATTCTTTATTAAGAAATATACGATTGTTATAGTTTCATTTACCCCTTTCTTTCTAAAGGAGAAGAATAATATATATAATTGTATCATATACTCACTCATGCTTTGATAATATTCCTACATGAATATTAACCTTTGTCCTGCCTCCGAGACCAGATTGATCTCTCCTCCAGGGAGTGTAGTAAATGTTAATCACTTACCTATGCTTGATAATATTCCTACCCGAATATTAACCTTATGTCTTGTCTCCGAGTCCTGCACGAACTCTCCGCAGGGTGAGTAGCTCTTCAATGATCGCTTCGAGATATAAGTATGGTCCATCAGGACTTCTCTGCCAGGGGGGCAGGAAGCTAGTCTTCAGGGAATCTCTAGTAAGGACATGTTACATAACTCTATTCGAAGCCCTTGGCACTTGCATAAAAAGAGGGAAAATTTCCACGATACATTAATTCTCTGGTACACTTCCATCAGGACGTCATGGCTTGAGCCCAAAAAACGGATTTTGAGCGAAGCGAAAAATCTATTTTTGGGTGAGATAGCCATGACGTCCTGATGGACCCTCCCGTCTATTCTAGTCCAGCCTTTCAGGCCCCGCCCTGTCCTGCTGTATCATGAGATTAGCAAGAAGCTGGGCTCAGGATGAGGACGGACGTGACGTCATTTAGCAATGGCGCCCGTTTGTTTACGTCTCGAGTACCAAAAGCAGCCACGGATGAGTGTAACTGTGGAACGGCTCCCCAGTTATTCTCCACCTTTCCATATCGAAGTGTTAACTCTATATGGGGTGCAGATAGCTATGTGGCGTGTTAATACATGCGTCCCCTGTTGATATACGATATCCTAGAGGGAAACCTTTAGGGTACTCGCACCAGAAGTTAGAATTCTGTGATAACCTTTAGTTTAATTCTCTGGGAATATCCACTGTAGTTAAATATACCCTAGGAAGCTACTGAAGGAACCTCCCATCAGGACGTCATGGCTATCTCACCCAAAAATAGATTTTTCGCTTCGCTCAAAATCCGGTAATTAGTTAAAGGACCGGAGAAGGCTGTTCTGGCTAACTAAATAAGGCATGCAACGTGAACAGCGACGCCGTCATGGCGCGTCCGGTATCGGCACAGCTCCGCCACAAAACACGATATTTTAAGAAAATTAGAAGTTACTTTACGGCCAGAGCTTATTTAAACAATACTAGGACCTGGTACTCAACTTTCCAGAAGAAGGCGAGGCTGAAGGCTGCAACATTACGGCGATGTAAGCAGATAAAAGAGTCACTTGGGAAAAAAGTCCCCCTACATATTCCTGTCGAATTCAGTATTCTGTTCATAGACTTGAAATAGACCCATCTCCACCATGATAGCTGAATATGTAGGGGGACTTGTCATAAACTTTTAGTCTCTCTTGATAGCTGAGTCGGTAGGGTCCCTGCCTGTAATTAGGCATGTAATAATGCTCTTTCAATAGTAAAAAAACTTCCACAGCTCGAGAAAATGAGTGGGAGGAACAGTGGTAGGAAGGAAATCAAGAGATGGTTTGAACAGGCCAAATTATGTACCAGTCAGCTTAACCTAGCAGGCACTGATGCCGTAGACTATGTTAAAGTTAGTTTGATAGAGCCTGCTAGCACAAGAATACGCCATGCTAAGCCGAAAACGGAGGAAATGGAGACTAAGCTACTAAAAGCGTATGCAGATAATAAAGATGACCTAGAGATAAGGAAAGAACTGTGGTGTGCACAACAGGGAATACTAGAAGGTGTTTGGGAGTATTTAGACAGAATAATTGACTTGGAAGAAGAAGCCGAGGGCAAAGCAGTCTGCTCTAAAGAGAGGGAAATCATGAAATGTATGATTTTTAAAAAAGGTTTGAGGGACAGGAAAATTGCCTGTGATCTAAAGGATAAGATTGAAAACGGAGTCATAGACCAATTACAAGATGCTGTTAGATTTGTGCAAGATAGAATGAAGGTTATGAAAGAATTTGGTAATATTTCTGACAGCCACTTGAATAGCAGGGGGAGAGATGATAAAGTAATTAAGTGTTGGGCCTGTGGGGATCAGGGTCATGTATCATACCAGTGCAAAAATGCAGGGTTTTCTAGAGACAATATAGTGCAGGATCAGGGGGAAGGACACCAGTATAAGGAAAGGCTAGGTAAAAACAGAACGCAAAATAAACATGTTTTGGAAAATCAGTTTACGGGCACTTGTTGGTCTTGTGGGGAAGATGGTCATCCATTTTATAAGTGTAAGCTATACTCTAGTAAGAACAGAGGGTTAAATAATGCAAGAGGAGACAAGGTTGTGAGGGAGATGTCATTACAGGCCGGGGATAATGCCCAGGAAAACTTGTGAGGCCGGGCGTTAACTTGAACGTCCGGCCGAGTGAATGTTTAAATAAGAGAGGAGACACTATGAAACTGACACTCAGCATAGAAGGAAAGGAAGCTGTGAGACTTATGGATTCTGGGGTAAACTGTAGTTTGTTGTCGGAAAATTGGTATTTGGAGAATCTAAAACCAAAAGGGGTGACATTGTATAATAGTAGTGACTACATATGTGACCTGAGTGGTAATGAAATTAATATAATAGGTCAGGTCGTATATTGGCCATGGTGCAACTTGGCATCAGGGAGTTTATGAAGCATGATGATAACGAAAATACTGAAAAACTATCAGAGGAAGAACTTCAAAACCACAGACGGAAGTTGGGAGTCAATGTCAATGAAAGTAACTCAAGTAAATCGGATTTGTTAAGACTTGATAAGATACTCTACACATATAAGGACTGTTTTGAGCTAAATGATTCGGACCTAGGTTTGATGAAGGGATGGGAACATTCCATTAGATTGTCCTGTGGGAAACCTATCAAATTGCCGTATAGAGAATAGCACCCAAGTTAATCCCTGAGGCCAAAAAGTTGCTTGATGACTTAAAGAAACGGGGTGTAATTGAAGAAAGTGCAAGTCCTTATGCAGCACCTATAGTCCTTGCGAGGAAGAAGGGGGCAGGCTTCAGGTTGTGCATTGATTATAGGAAATTAAATGAAAAAACTTTCAAGGATGCATTTCCTCTTCCTAGAGTAGCGGAGTGTCTGGATTCATTGGAAGGGGCCAAATACTTTTCCACTTTTGACCTTGCGCAGGGCTATCATCAAGTTTTGTTAAGAAAATAAGATAGAGAGAAAACGGCTGTTATTGGTAACTAGTGCTGTGAAAGATAAGACACTTGACGGAGAACATACAGTGCTACACAAACATATATATATATATATATATATATATATATATATATATATATATATATATATATATATATATATATATATATATATATATATATATATATATATATACAAGGGATTTTGACGTAGGAAAAATATATTTTTGGGTGAGAGGGCCATGTCGTCCTGATGGAAGTTCCTTCTAGCAACTTCTACAGTATAATATTTCTGCGATTGATATTAGAAGAGAATTACCATCAGGTATCACGGGGTTCCTGATGTGAATGTGTTGAGAGGATGTTTCTATTAACCATAATAATTACCTGGAACATAGATGAAGCATTGTTAGTAATTATTTCTCAGCTGATCCCATCTTTGGTCGTCAATTTTTCTTGGTGGGATTTAATGATACGTTGGTATTCTTAAAATACAAGTTTAATAAATCTTGTGACTACATTGCTCTATGACAGCTGACTCCTAAGTGTGTGTGTGTGGAGCATCATACACAATCTGACAAAACCAAAACATTGCTAAACAAAAGAGCATCGCTCTGAAAAGAGTTAAATCCTACTCCAGTACAAAACTATGAAGAATTACATCCTATCTATGAGGTAATCAACAAATGTTTGAATCCTAATACCAAAATAAATCATTACACTTATGTACAAAGCATAACATGTTTTATTCATGCAATATGAAGCAATGTTGCGCAATACCTGTAACACTTGAAATAATATAGTACATTATTACAATAATACATAACAGTCTCATCCCCCTTAACTTGACATTGTAAAAATCTTTATAAATCTAATCTCTCAGGGGGCTTTCCTCTGTTAATCCTATTAGGAAGCACTTTAACCTCATCTTGTACTGGTACATGAATTGGTTCTGAATCTACATTTGATGTTGGAGCATCTTGGTTAATATTTGACTCATTTGATCTAACTACTTCTTTAAGTTTCTCATCTCTAACATTCACATGCTCTACTGTATCTCTTTTAAATGGCTGTAATTGATCAACATGACGTTTTACAACATTATCACCAACACGAACATCATAATGTAAATTTCCTATCTCTCTTACAATCTCTCCTGGTACCCACTTCTCTGGAGTGTTGTACGATCTTACCGTGACATCAGATAAAGGTAAAAAATGTCTTACATTAGGAAGCTTTACTACTTGTTTATACCCTTTATCTTCTAAATCACTTTGCAAACTTGGATACAACAAATCTAACTTACACCTTATCCTCCTCCCCATCAACAAATTTGAGGGCGTCACGCCTGTTGTGCTGTGCGGCGTTGTTCTATAAGACAATAAAAACTTTGATACATGCAAAAATATATTACCTGAATTTGCTTTTCTACACTTCATATTGTGTTTAAACGTTTGGACAAATCTTTCAGCCCCTCCATTAGTAGATGGATGATATGTTGCTGAAAATGTATGCTTTATACCATTGACATTACAAAATTCTTTAAACTCTTGTGAGGTAAATTGTGGACCATTATCTGTAACAATTCTTTCTGGAATACCGTGTGTAGAAAATATTTGCATTAACTCTTTTATTGTGGCGTAAAACGTTGTTGTCTTCATTGGGATAATTTCTGGCCACTTACTGTAAACATCTACTACTATTAAAAACAAGTAATTTAAAAAAGGACCTGCAAAATCTATATGCACTCTTTGCCATGGATACCTGGGTAATTCCCACGGGTGCATTCTAGCAAATTGAGGATTGTTCTGTTGCATAACACAATTCATACAATTCTAAATATAAGATTCCACATCTTTATCTACACCTGGCCACCATACAAAGGTTCTCGCAATTGACATTGATCTTACAATACCTTGGTGATCAGCATGTATTTCAGACAAAACCTTATTTCTCAGTGAATTAGGAATAACTACCATTGAACCTCTCATCACCATTCCTTGTGTTACACTCAGTTCATACCATATATCCTTATACGGTTTACAATTTTCCTCTTTTCCACATAAGTCCCTACCTGTCATTAAACTCTCCAAAACCTTACTAAGTACTGGGTCTCTCTTGGTACTGTGTGCTACATCTTTTGCAGTTATGGGTACATCATATACAGAAATTAACAGAACACTGTCATCATACTCCTCTGGAGCTTTGTCTACGGGTAATCTGGATAAAGCATCTGAATTACCCATGTTTGATGTTGGACGGTATTCTATATCATAGTGGTACACTGCTAACGTAATTGCCCAACGTTGTAGTCTTGCAGCTACCAACGTAGGTAAACTTGCTTTTGGACCCAAAATTGCTAATAAAGGTTTATGATCTGTAACAAGTGTGAACTTTTTCCTACCATAAAGATACATATGGAATTTTTTAACTCCATAAACTAATGCTAAACCTTCCTTTTCTATTTGAGAGTAATTCCTTTCTGCCTTGTTCAATACTCTAGAAGTGAATGCAATTGGTTTTTCTGTTCCATCTGGCATTACATGAGATAATACTGCACCTAAACCTATGTTTGATGCATCACATACTAATTTAACTGGTAAATCCATTTGATAATGTACTAAGAATGTAGGTGATGTTATTTCCTGTTTGATTCTTTCAAAAGATTCCCGACACTCTTTTGTCCACTTCCATTCTACACCCTTATTCAACAGATTATACAATGGATGTGCAATTGTAGACAAATTCTGAATGAAATTCCCATAAAATGTTACTAAACCTAGAAATGATTGTAATTCCTTAACATTTTCTACCACTTTTGTTGATTATACAGCTTTAATCTTCTCTTTAGTTTTGTGAATACCCTTGCCATTTATTATAAAACCTAAGTATTCCACTGAATCAACTTCTAAAATACATTTGCTCTTATTTACTCTAATATTATGTTCCTTCAACTTCTTCAGAACTGTTCGCAATCTTTTCTCTATGTTCTCTTGTGTCTTTACCAGCTATTAAAATATCATCTATAAAAATTAATACTCCTTGCATTCCTGAAAAAATCTTATCCATAGTTTGTTGCCATATAGCTGGACTACTTGCAACTCCATAAGGTAATCTCTTTGGTCTAAACAAACCTAAGGATGTATTTACTGTACATAATTCTTGTGAAGTTTCATCCATGGGAAGCTGTTGAAATGCTTGTCTTAAATCTAATTTAGAAAAAGCACTGCATCCTGATATAGTTGCAAACATGTCTTTCGGATTTGGTAAGGGATGTTGAGCTACTTGCAGTTGTGGATTTAACGTTACTTTGTAATCTCCACATAACCTAACCTGTCCACTTTCCTTCACAATAGGAACTAATGGTGTAGCCCAATCTGAATATGTAACCTTTTCCTATGAACCTTCATTTTCTAATCTCCTGATTTCTGTTTCAAATGCACTTTTCAATGCATACGGTACTGGTCTCAGAGCACAAAATCTAGGAGAACTGTCAGGTTTCAAAACTAAAATTGCCTTTGCGTTCTTTACTGTACCTATTTTATTTTCAAATACGTCTTGAAACTCTGATATGATATTATCCACAGACATTTCATTTTTGTGTTCATCTTGTCTACCTGTAACCTTCAAAATACTAGGCCAATCTAACTTCAAATACTGTAGCCAATCTAAACCCAGCAAAGTTTGTCCATTACCTTTTACTACTGTTAATGGCATTCTCTCTAATTTCTGTTCTTTGTGCTGTACTTCTACGTTCGAAGCACCTATTACCTGAATATCAAAACCATTATAACCTTTCAAAACTCTATTTGTAGCTTATAATAACAAATTAGGAATGCTTTTAGCCGTTTTCCCAGACATAATTGATACATCGGCTGCTGTGACAACTTGCATCAAAATTGGTTTACCATTTATGATTACTTCTACCATGATATGTTTCTTTGCACCTTTGTTGACAGAATTAATGCGAAACGCAAAATCAGTTTCTGACCTAACCTGATTATCATGAACATTTTCCGCATTATTCTCTTGACCAATAGTATCAACTGTAGCATTTATTTTCTTTGTGTACTGCAAAATCAGTTTCTGACCTAACCTGATTATCATGAACATTTTCCGCATTATTCTCTTGACCAATAGTATCAACTGTAGCATTTATTTTCTTTGTGTACTGTTTAGGGAATCTACAAGCAGTTGCAAAATGACCCATCTTTCTGCAATTCTGGCATGTTTGTCCAGTAGCAGGGCATTTCTTTGCTTCCTATGCAAGATGATCAGTTTTACCACACCTATAACACTTGGGTTTTTCCTGTTGTTTCTGTGTATAAGCCTGATTCTGATATTTATGAACATTAGTGTTAGGCACTTTTCAATGACTAGGCTTTGACATATTCTTTCTCTGATTCTCATTGGTTTTCCACTTAGAACCTACTGTATTAATTTTAGAATTTTCCATTTTATTGCTTGTAGAACTACCTATTATGTTACTTTGCCTATTTGATGTTTCTAAAGCTCTGCCTGTTATCAATACCTTTTCTAATGTTAAATCTTTATCTTGCAATAATTTCTTTCTTAGCTCTTGTGATGTACAATAACTTGATCTATGATAACATTTTCTAACTCTACAAATTCACATGAAACAGCTAAATTCTTTAGTCTAGTCACAAATGCATCTAAACTTTCATTTTCTTTCTGATAAGCCTGCGCTGAAAACTGGTATCTTTCAAAAAATTTATTTACCTGAGGTGCAAAATATGTGGTAAGAGCCTTAATTGCAGCTTCACTTGTGTCATCTGTAGGCTGCAAAGTCTTAAACACTTCGCGAACTTCCCTACCTGCTGTATGAAGTAATAATGCCTTCTTTTGGGCATCCTTCATGTTCCCTAATGCTTCTAAATAAATCTTAAATTCCTCACACCACTGTTGCCATCGTGTTGCAACAGAATTGGGCTCAGCTGTGATGCTGAAACATTCAGGATGTTCAATGTCAAAACGGATTTTGAGCGAAGCGAAAAATCTATTTTTGGGTGAGATAGCCATGACGTCCTGATGGAAGGTTCCTTCAGTAGCTTCCTAGGGTATATTTAACTACAGTGGATATTCCCAGAGAATTAAACTAAAGGTTATCACAGAATTCTAACTTCTGGTGCGAGTACCCTAAAGGTTTCCCTCTAGGATATCGTATATCAACAGGGGACGCATGTATTAACACGCCACATAGCTATCTGCACCCCATATAGAGTTAACACTTCGATATGGAAAGGTGGCTGAGTAACTGAGGAGCCATTCCAAAGTTACTCTCATCCGTGGCTACTTTTGGTACTTGAGACGTAAACAAACGGGCACCATTGCTAAATGACGTCACGTCCGTCCTCATCCTTTCGCCTGCACCTTCTACGCTAAGTCGGATTTTTCCCAAGTTACTCTTTTATCTGCTTACATCGCCGTAATGTTGCAGCCTTCAGCCTCGCCTTCTTCTGGAAAGTTGAGTACCAGGTCCTAGTATTGTTTAAATAAGCTCTGGCCGTAAAGTAACTTCTAATTTTCTTAAAATATCGTGTTTTGTGGCGGAGCTGTGCCGATACCGGACGCGCCATGACGGCGTCGCTGTTCACGTTGCATGCCTTATTTAGTTAGCCAGAACAGCCTTCTCCGGTCCTTTAACTAATTACCGGATTTTGAGCGAAGCGAAAAATCTATTTTTGGGTGAGATAGCCATGACGTCCTGATGGGAGGTTCCTTCAGTAGCTTCCTAGGGTATATTTAACTACAGTGGATATTCCCAGAGAATTAAACTAAAGGTTATCACAGAATTCTAACTTCTGGTGCGAGTACCCTAAAGGTTTCCCTCTAGGATATCGTATATCAACAGGGGACGCATGTATTAACACGCCACATAGCTATCTGCACCCCATATAGAGTTAACACTTCGATATGGAAAGGTGGAGAATAACTGGGGAGCCGTTCCACAGTTACACTCATCCGTGGCTGCTTTTGGTACTCGAGACGTAAACAAATGGGCCCCATTGCTAAATGACGTCACGTCCGTCCTCATCCTGAGCCCAGCTTCTTGCTAATCTCATGATACAGCAGGACAGGGCGGGGCCTGAAAGGCTGGACTAGAATAGACGGGAGGGTCCATCAGGACGTCATGGCTATCTCACCCAAAAATAGATTTTTCGCTTCGCTCAAAATCCGTTTTTTGGGCTCAAGCCATGACGTCCTGATGGAAGTGTACCAGAGAATTAATGTATCGTGGAAATTTTCCCTCTTTTTATGCAAGTGCCAAGGGCTTCGAATAGAGTTATGTAACATGTCCTTACTAGAGATTCCCTGAAGACTAGCTTCCTGCCCCCCTGGCAGAGAAGTCCTGATGGACCATACTTATATCTCGAAGCGATCATTGAAGAGCTACTCACCCTGCGGAGAGTTCGTGCAGGACTCGGAGACAAGACATAAGGTTAATATTCGGGTAGGAATATTATCAAGCATAGGTAAGTGATTAACATTTACTACACTCCCTGGAGGAGAGATCAATCTGGTCTCGGAGGCAGGACAAAGGTTAATATTCATGTAGGAATATTATCAAAGCATGAGTGAGTATATGATACAATTATATATATTATTCTTCTCCTTTAGAAAGAAAGGGGTAAATGAAACTATAACAATCGTATATTTCTTAATAAAGAATAGGAGCGGAGAGAGACCCACATGTAATAAAATAGACATTTTATTTCAAAGATTGCAGATTATTGTGATAACAATTACAATAATAAATGTAAAGTTTATTTACAATAATAAAGAATAATGTACATAGAAAATAAAGACTTCAATCTTGAATCTGAAAAGAAATTTTACTTTTTAGAAACACAAGTTCCAGAGGAACGTCAGTCTTTTTCAAAGAAAACACATCATGCCCTAGAGCATGTGGCACTCATGTAAAGTCTATGACATTTCACCTTGGTAAGAACAGTCAATTAGAAACACTAAGTGTCCATGAAATCACTATGTATCACCACAGGGTCAACGCAGGCACCCGGAGAGTTACAGTCCCAAGTAACTCGCTGTTCTATGCAGAGTTAAACAGCAGGTTTCATAACACTACCTGCGGCTACCACGAAATGTTTAACTTCGTGCACTTGCTTTGCGTAGTGCTTGAAGAAAACGCGCGATGATTTCCATCTTGTGAAGCTCTTGAGGCTTTCGAAATCCATAGTCTGGAAGAAGTTCAGAGAAGACGCGACTTTTCTAGGATCATGACCTGCGGGTGTACTGTCAGGATCCGCTCTGCGAATGAAGTAGGTGATTTTCGCTCTTAGTTGTTTCAGTGACAAGTCGCTTCCCGATGTTTCTCCTTTGAAGAATTGTCCTCCATCGAAGTCTGAAGTTCTTCGAAGATAGACCTTAAGACTCTCCACTGGGCATAGAGAGACATCTTCCTTCAGGGGGCAGATTCTCCAAGGGCCCCATCTCTTGGTGGGTAGTTCATTCTTAGCGAGAAACGTCGGATCAGGGAAGAGGGTAAGTTTTCCTGTATCTGCGAATAGGATATGACCCTCTTCTCTTGATAATGCCACTATTTCACTGACTCGGGCTCCCGAGGCAAGAGCAAAAAGGAAGATAACTTTTTGAGTCAAGTCTTTTAGAGGGCACGAATCGTTGTCCAGGTTAGAGGCAAAATGGAGCACCTTGTCCAGGGACCAGGAGATAAGTTTTGGCGGAGGTGCTGGGCGTAGTCTAGCGCATGCCTTTGGCAATTTATTGAAGATATCACTGGACAGATCAATCTGGAAGGCGTACAGGAATGGTCTAGTCAAAGCCGATTTGCAGGTGGAAATCGTGTTGGCTGCTAAGCCTTGTTCATGAAGGTGAATGAAGAAGGACATACAAAAATCAATGGTGATTTCCGTAGGATTTTTTGCCTTGACGAAAGAGACCCACTTTCTCCAGGAAGATTCGTATTGCCGTCTTGTAGATTCAGTCTTGTATTCCTCGAGGAAGTCTACACTTTTCTTCGAGATTCCAAACCTTTTCTTTGCGGCTAAGGAGAGAAAATCATGAGATGAAGGTCCCTGACTTTCAGTGATGAAGCGAAGACAGTCGACTTCTGTACTTGTTGAGAGAGAACTGGGCCCGGTAGGGGGATCAGCGTGGGCTGCAGCTCCAGGACCAGAGGGTACCAATTGCTCCGGGGCCACTTGGGAGCCACTAGGGCCGCTGTCCCTTTGAAGGTTCTCAGTTTGGAGAGGACTTTCAGCAGAAGGTTGGGGGGAGGGAACAGGTATATCCTGGACCATCTGTTCCAATCCAGTGACATGGCATCCACTGCTTCTGCCTTGGGGTCCTCGTACGGGGCCACATATCGAGGAAGTTGATTGTTGTCACTCGTCGCGAAGAGATCGATCTGAAGTTCCGGGACTTGGTGAGAGATGAAGGAGAATGACCTTGCGTCCAGAGACCATTCCAACTCTATTGGGCTTGTCCTTGATAGAGCGTCCGCCGTCACGTTGCGGAATCCTTGTAGGTGAACTGCAGACAGGTGCCATTTCTTCTTTTCTGCCAAACGAAAGATCGGAAGAAGTACCTGATTTATCTGGGGCGATCTCGAGCCCTGACGATTGAGATCTGACTACCACCGAGTTGTTCAGAGTCAGACGAATGTGGATCGAGGGAGGCGGGGAGAGTTTCTTCAGGGTGAGAAGAACCGCCATGGCCTCCAAGATGTTGGTGTGAAACGTCTTGAATAGGGGAGACCATGTTCCTTGAACCTGTCGTTGGTGGGAGTGACCTCCCCAACCCTCCAGCGAAGCGTCCGTGTGGATGTTGATCGATGGAGGCGGGTGTTGAAGAGGAATGGACCTTTTCAGGGCCTTTGCTTCCAACCACGGCTTTAAAAGTGAGCGAAGTCTGTTTGGAAGCCGTCTCTTGAGGTCTCTTCGAGCGATGGATGCGAAACGTCTCCAGACTCCCGCGGCATCCCTTAGCTGTGCGCGAAGCACTGGGTTTGTCACAGAGGCGAACTGTAGAGAGCCGAGAACTTGTTCCTGCTGTCGTCTTGAGATCCGTTTGGATTTTAGAAGTCTTCTGACAGACCCTGCTATTTCCTTCCTTTTCTTCTGTGGGATGGAAAGGCGGTGTGACTGAAGATCCCAATGGATTCCCAACCATTGGAACTTCTGAGCTGGAGAGAGGCGAGATTTCTCGGTGTTTATCTTGAATCCCAGATGCTCTAGGAACTGGGTGACTTTGTTGCAGGCTCTTGCACAATCTTCGGGCGATGTCGCCCAGACTAACCAGACGTCTAGGTAGGCCATCACTTGGACGCCCTGAAGACGGAGCTGTTGGACGATGGCGTCTGCCAGCTTGGTGAAGATCTGTGGAGCCACGTTGAGCCCGAAGGGCATGGCCCTGAAGGCGTAACTTTTCCTTTGGAGTCGAAATCCTAGGTAGGAGGAAGCATAATGATTCATTGGAATGTGCCAGTAGGCATCCGCCAGGTCTATGGAGACCGTGTAGGCCCTTTGAGGCAGAAGGGTCCTTATTTGTTGCAGAGTCAGCATCTTGAATTTATTGTTCGCAATGAACTTGTTGAGAGGGGATAAGTCTAGAATGACTCTGAGTTTGTCGGAGTCTTTCTTGGGAACGCAAAATAGTCTCCCTTGGAACCTGGTTGGCTTTACCCTCCTGATCACCTTCTTGTTCAAGAGTTCTAGGACATATTCTTCCAGGAGGGGGGTTGACTGTTGGAAGAATTGCTGGAAGGCTGGGGGTGGTTGAGTCCAGCTCCAGCCTAGTCCCTTCTTGACGATACTGTGTGCCCAGGTATCGAAGGTCCAACGATCCTGGAATTGGCGGAGTCTTCCTCCCACCGGAAGCACTTCATTGCTTCTGGTGTCCCGAGGGTTTGCCACCTCGGCCGCTAGCTCCCCTTCCTCCTCTGCCTCTGGAGGGACGGCGAGAAGAATCTCTGCCGGAGCCTCTGCTTGAGCCCCTACCTCTGGGACGAAAGGTAGTCGAGTGTTGCTCATACGCAGGGGTGAAGACCGGTGACTGCGACACCACCGGTTGGGGGACCAACTGAAAGGTCTGTTGTGGCTGTGTGGCCACTTGGGGAGTAGCGGTACCCGGAAACTGTCGTCTCTGTTGACGTTACTGGGGTTTCGGCTTCTGAGTTTTCCTCTTAGGCTGAGGGCCATCATCCTGAGAGGATTTCCTCTTTCTTGACATGCCCCACTTGTGGAGAAGGTTCCTATTCTCCGTGGCTGCTTTGTCTATAATCTCTTTCACCAGAGAAGATGGGAAGATATACTTACCCCAGATATTGGAGGAAATCAGCCTCCGGGGTTTGTGTTTCACCGTCGCGTTGGCGAACACGAATTCACGACAGGCTCTGCGAGCCCTAGTGAAGCTATATAGGTTCTTGTCACCGTTGCCAAGTGCGATTTGGCTAGGACCATATAAAAGTCCGGGACTCTAGTATCCCCGGCCATAAGTTCCAGCTGTACCTGGTGGGACAGCGACGTGGCAAGCCTCTCCTTCGTATCCTGTTCCCTACGAAGGAGGTGATCATTTAGCCTTGGGAGGTCCTCATTAAATTGACGACCGGCTACGTCAGGCTCTAGTTTCCCTACCGTGAAGGTTGACTGGATGTCTTTCCAGTGCCTATCATCGGGAGGAACAGTGATGGAGAAGGGTCTGCACTCCTCCAGTGCAGGGCAAGGTTTCCCTTCCTCCACTGCCTTTAAGACCGCTGTGAAGGCCTTTTCGATGAAGGGGAAGGTCGCAGCATTTTGCGCAACGAAGGTTGGATGCTTCTTGCTAAGCGCCGGCATCTTGGAGTTGGTGAAACCCCTACTCTTTACCGCCTGGGCTAACATAGCTTGGGCCTTCGCGAGATTGAACACGATAACCTCCTTCGGTTCGGTCTCTTCCTTTGAGGCTGGTTCGGACCTGAGCCGGACGTAACAGTCCGGATAAGCCTCGAAATTCGGGAAGAATTCCACTTATTCCAGCAAGATAGAGCCAACCCTTTCACTGATGTAGATTTTGCCAGTAGTAATTGGCATATGCTCGGCATATCTCCATGGGTTAGCTTCCGAGCAAGTGGGGAGGTCCTTAACCGAAATCCTTTTCGGTTGTTTAAGACTAACGAGAGTCGTCCGGAATTGCTCCTGGGTTTCTCGTAGCTTTCTTTCCATGAGGGCTTCAAGCATCTTGAAGACCTCCTGAGTGGCCGATGGAAGAGGGTCCGGGGTGGCAGAAGTCGAAGGAACAGGTTCCTCGGACGGTGCAGGAGTTGCTGCGGGAGTAGGAGCAGGAGCGACCTCGGTCTCCGAATCAGGGTATTCCACCTGATCTTCCTCGTAGTCGAGTTCCTCGCCCATGAGGTTCTTCTCCGTTTCTTCCGACACTTCCGACATACGTTCCACATTATCGGAATCTAGATGGCACTCATGCATGGACTGGGCCATGAAAACATCAGGTTCCACCACGACCTGGACGGTGGGGATCTGATCACGAGGGACCACAGAGTCTTTGGATGCCTTTGGGAAAAGCAAGGCCCTCAAGTCTTCGATGGGAAGATACGGTCCGGTGGCGTTCTTCTGGAAGCCACGCACCCATTTGTGTAGCTTCTCTCTAGCATTGTCCCTTGCCTCCGCAGAAGGAGGATCGTCGAACGCCTCGACCAAACGACTCTTGCAGACTGTGCAGTTCTGCGGGTCCCAATACTTCAGGTCGCCTTTCTTGGCGGCGCAGGGGGCGTGGGTCTGGCACGCCTTGTGCCTGTAGAAGTCCGGGCGCTTCACCCCGCAGAAGTTGCTCTCACACTTCATATACTCCTCCTGTAAAAGCAAGACATCATGATTACATGGAAGGCATAAGAATGACTTACATTACTCAAAAATTAAGATATCTTAATCTAAATTTTTTAACATTAAAATTAATTACAAGGCATTTTAATGCTTGAGAATAATGAGCGGGAAAGGAAGTAGATAGACACATACTTGTGAATCCCGCCCAGTCGGTTACCGTAACCTTATCTGTAGGCAATGTCTTTTGTGGCCGAAGGTCACAATGAGGGAATCCATATGGATAAGCCGAGTTAAGCTTCTAACAAATTGCCCGCAGAGTGTAGCAGGGTCTGAGACCACTCAGATCCCTGGAGGAGAAGGGGTATAGGAGAAACCCCTTATTAAATGTAGGTTCCGGTAATCGACTGCACTAAGATACACAGAGTATGCTGGAATATTGTAATGTGCAATCAAACAGCATAGCCACAATCTTGGATGGTAAGACAATACCTATATAGAAGTGGCCAAGCCATCTGGCTGCAGTATTTTGACTGTCGGCATGTTGCCGGCAGGCATGGAAGGGGTGCATGTCCCTTAACGTCTCAGGAGGGTGCCGGCAGACCGACGGGACGCCGGAGGCCGGTCCAGCAGGGTGGAAGGCATCAAGACAGACACACTGAGTATCTAAAGTATAATACCATCGTGGCGACCGCCGGCACAGCGGCGGGTCGTCGGCAGGGGGCGGCGGCTCCGGCAGCCGAAGGCTGACGGCATGATGAGCTTTGGATCACTTCATAAGATAGATATGTATATGGTTGTATACCTAGACCTCCGGCAATCAATGCCAGCATGCCGGTGGCCGACTCCGAAAGTCGGCCGGCTGTTACTAGGTAAGATGAGGGGTGGGACGTCGGCTGTATGTCGACGGAAGGCGGCAGCCTCCGGCACACGGAAGGCTGACGTCTTAGAGGGGGGAGGCATCTTATGAAAGAATGTCACCTGAGGTAGTGGCGGCTATCGCCGGCAGTAGAGGCAGCAAGGGATCGGCACCAGGATAGAAAGAGAGAAAGGTAAGGAGGGATGGAAGGGGTAAGATCCCATACCCCTCCGGCATCCCTCCGGAGAGAGTGCACTCATGATAGGAGTAGATACTCCTAACATCCGACGGATTCGTTCGATTGAAAGAGCATGCCTTGGTTAGGTTAGACAAGGTACCGAAGTTAACGTAACATTTCCTAAAGAGCAGGCCCAATCTGTCTGGACCAGGATGTTGTCAGTCTGGGGGTACGCTAATTCCAAGCTCACCCCACACAATGGGGCCTACGCCATATCTACAACTGATCTCATTATTACCTTGCCTATTACGGATAAATTGACAGGTCTTACTATTCAAGCTGACAAAGAAGGTTCGGCCATGCGGGCTCTTAAAGAAACGGACCCCACCTCGGGGAGTCCCTAGCCTCGATTTATCCCACTGAGACTTTCTTTCGGATATTCACGAAGAACCAATCTCTGTCCTACCAATTCGACCTACACGATTTGTGGTCTGCTCGGGTTAGTTGTAGGAAATATGTTCTGTCTGAGGCCTCTATCAGACATGAACCGAGCAGGCTGATAGCTTCCTCCTGCTGGGGTAGAACCCTCTTCCCTCAGGAGGAGGTGAACAAGGTTCTACAAGATGATACGCGAGCAAACCAAAATTGCAGGTGAGGCGGGGCCTCACTGCCAAAAAGAAGGTCGAAGACCAAAAGCAAGCTTTCTTCAAGAAGAAGCAGAGAGTTACCCTCTACAAAACGAACCGGGGTCACTGCCATCAATAGTCAGTTACCCACTCGTCATCACAGTCTTCCTCTGATTCGACGTCTATGCATCCGAATCCCCCTCATCAGGTGGTCTACCTCACTGATTCCCTAGGTACACAGCCCAACCCCGTTTGGATGTCCTCGTCTGCATACAGCCCTAGCTCCGAACCCTCAGGTTCCTTTCGTGGACACCAGAGAGGAAGTTACAGGAGTAGAAAACAGTTCTGCCATCGAGGCGGACCTAGGAAAAAGGGGGCTCAGGGAAGGAAAGGACCTAGATTCACTCCCTCACAACGAGGTGGTCCCGGTAGGGGAGAGACTTTACCACTTTCGAGACCATTGGACCTTCGGTCCGTGGGCTCATAGCATAATCTCTAAAGGTTTGAGGTGGAAATGGCCACAAGGGACCCCACCTCTTAGTGGGTAGCTCGTTTTTAGCGAGAAAGGATGGCTCAGGAAATAAATTCAGTTCTCCCACTTCCGTGAACTGAATGTGACCCTCATCTCTAGATAGGGCCACTATTTCACTAACTCTAGCTCCGGAGGCGATAGCAAACAGAAAAATAACCTTTTGGGTTAGATCCTTAAGAGAACAATCTTCATTGTTCACAGATGAGGCATAATGTAAGACCTTGTCCAAAGACCAAGAGATGAGCTTTGGTGGTACCGTGGGCTTAAGCCTAGCACATGCCTTTGGAATCTTATTAAAGATTTCATTTGCCAGATCCACTTGAAAGGCATATAGGAGAGGCCTAGTCAAGGCTGACTTGCACGTATTTATCGTATTGGCCGCCAGACCTTGGCTATGAAGGTGGACAAAGGACAAACAGAAGTTTATTGAAATTTCTTTCGGTCCTTTTCCTTTGACAAACGCAACCCACTTTTTCCAGGAAGACTCATATTGTCTTCTAGTTGACTTGGCCTTGTATTCTTCTAAGAATTCTATATTGCCTTTTGAGATCCCAAACCTTTTTCTAACTGCTAGAGCGAGAAAAAAATGAAATGAAGCGTTTGGGTTCTCTGTGATAAAACGAAGGCAGTTACTTTCTGAATCTTCGGAAATATACCTAGGGTCAGAGCTAGGACCAGCCTCATCTAGTCTATCAGCCCCACTAGAGGATCCTCGTATGGGGCTATATAGTGAGGTAGTTTCTTGAAGACGCTCGTAATGAAGAGGTCGAAATGCAGTTCCGGGACTTGTTCCCATCTGGGAGGGAATATGTCTGCGCCCATGGACCATTCCAACTCTATCGGTTTGTATCGAAATAGAGTATCCACCGTCACATCGTGGATCAGTTGTAAATGAACTGCTGGTAGGTGCCGTCCCTTTAAGAGAGGGATAGGTAACTTCACCAAGACTGAATGAGACGTTCGAATGTGATGTCTTATTATCGCTTCGGTGTCCCAGATCAGTCGTAGGGAGCCTGATCTGTGTGGAGGGGGCTTCCCCACCCATGAAAGGACCAGCAGAGTCTTGGGACTTTCGTGCTTTAATTTCTGTTAGAGAAGCGATTAAAGAGGGACCAATCTCAGTCTTTTTTTATCTCTTCAAGCGTTTGATGCGTGTTTCCTCCAAGCTCTTAACGCATCTTTCCGGGGTGCCCTTAGCACCAGGTCTGTCACTATAGCGAACTGGGGAAAGTTTAGCGCTTTTTCCTGTTGGCGTTTTGGTATTCTCACTGAATACCCGAGTCTCTTGACAGACCTCACGAGCTCCTTTTATATTTCCAAAGGAGAGGAGAGTTGATGTGACTGAGGGCTTCG
Organism: Palaemon carinicauda; assembly: GCF_036898095.1. Taxonomy (NCBI): domain Eukaryota; kingdom Metazoa; phylum Arthropoda; class Malacostraca; order Decapoda; family Palaemonidae; genus Palaemon; species Palaemon carinicauda. The sequence goes on from NC_090732.1 coordinate 70,211,739, forward strand.
ATGGTTTTTTAAACGAAACCCCTGAGCTGAAGAAAGTCGAGACTTCTAGAAGCTTATCTTGCATCCGTGATGTACCAGGAACTAGGTCATCTCTTTGAATGCACATTGGCCGGACACTTCGGGTGATGCCCACTCCAGCCTCTTGATCAGGTATATTAATACCTGAACTATTTCTAGGCTTGACTTTGACGTGACTAAGTTCGTCATTCCTTTGAAGATACTTAGGACTGTGAGTCCGACACGTATCTTTCCTAGGATGAATGTTACTCTCTGTAACATGAATTCTAGATATAGTGGGGCAGCATAGCTAGCCTATTGTGCATTTTGTGATACAAGCACCAAATTTGGCACAAATGTACATTGACATATGGCGAACATTTTCAGATATTGAGCCACTCGGAATTCTCTATTCTTGTCCGCCATATTCGAATTCAAAATGGCCGCCATTTGAAATCTACATTTGCGCTTATCTGCGGATCCAAGATTGCTATTGACTCGATTCTGGTGCCTAAATGTAGGGGGAAGGTATCCAATGGTTACAATCTGCATTGCGTATTTTTTACCACTGAGCCGCCATATTGGATTTCAAAATGGCCGCCATTTGAAATCTTCATTTTTGTTTATCAGTGGGTCTAATGCTGCTTTTGACTCGATTCTGGTGTCTAACTGTACTAGATCATACCCACTATGCTAGGTGGATACCAGTGCACCTGAAGGACATGGCCGAGCTAACTACCAAACACCCAAACGTAGCCAGAAAATTCAGCGAAGGTCACTTCACAGTTAAAAAATGCAGAGGGTGTTCTCTTCAATCCCGCCTGACCAGGCACATGAGCAGAATAATGCCTGCATCAAAGGAGACGGTGGCGCAGATGGGCTTACTGACAACCCTAGTGCCCTTCGTCGCTGGATGGTTGCAGGACCAGAAGTTGCTAGGGTGATCGAAGAATTCCAAGACGGGAACCAATACTGTAGACGGCAAACAACAGACACACGCCATCATGATCAGACTCCAAGTGTACAGGCCTCATTTGTGAGAGATGTCTGTTCTCTTGTTGGTGTAATAGAGGAGATGGGTAACCGATTCGAGGAGGAGAGCCAGGATCTAGTCATACTGGATTCAAAGGACATTGCAGGTCCTGCTGCCGTGGAGACCGTGATGAATGCCAAGAAGATTGGCCAAGAGCAGTTCGAGGCTTTCACCAGAGAGTGTCTGTTGGACAGAACAAAGGCAGTGGACGACCCCATACCTCGTAACAAGCTGAAGGTATTCAGCCCTTCAACTCCAAGAAGCCAGAGCAAAGGTCAGCAACAGCTCACCTCCGTCAAATATGACCATGAACTCTTCGCACGCCTGTACATTGGCTGCCAGACGAGGGATGGAAACCTTATGGAGTTCTTTCATCATGAGAACCAGGCATGTCCTGCACTGTCCGATGGTGGAAACCTCTTCACTGGTACCAAGAGTGATCTCATCACATGTTTGGAAGAAATCTCCGATGCTAAGACAGATACTCCTGTCACTACCTGTATAGTGCTTGATGGAGCAGCTATCATCCAGATGCTGAAGCCGGCTGCATCAAAGACCTTTGAAGAGTACGCACATCAGATCTTCATTCCATATATATCTGCTAAGCTGCAAACAGTGTCACGCCTGGATCTGATCTGGGATACTTACCTTGCTGATTCACTGAAAGGTAGTACACGTGCAAAGCGGGGACAGGGCGTGCGGAGACGTGTGGCGGCCGCCGCATCCATACCAGGAAACTGGCAGAACTTCCTACGAGTGGACAGAAACAAGACCAAGCTGTTCAAGTTTCTCTCAACAGCTCTCTGGGAATGGTTTGACCAGGAGGACAAGCAACTCGTCATTACTGATGGAGAGGCAGTGCTCAGCAAGCCACTACTACCAGATCTGACTTCACTCGACCCATGCAACCATGAAGAGGCTGACAGTCGGATGTTGCTGCATGCATCTCACGCAGCTAAGCACGGACACCATTCAATAATCATCCGGACTGTAGATACCGATGTTGTGGTGCTGGCAGTATCCGTGGTACAGGAATTGCAACCAGAAGACAAATTATGGCTGGCATTCGGAACAGGCCGAAGTTTCCGATACCTAGCAGCACATGAAATAGCAGCTGGACTGGGACCAGAAAAGGCTCGTGCACTGCCAATGTTCCACGCTCTAACTGCGATACTGTGTCAAGCTTTGCTAGACATGGCAAGAAGACCGCATGGGCAGTCTGGACAGTACTGCCAGAGTTAAGTGAGGTGCTGATGCAGCTGTCTTCCGCACCAAGTGACATACCAAATGATGCAATGTGCATCATCGAGAGGTTCGTGATCCTGTTGTATGATCGAACCAGCAAATGCACGGACATTGACAAGGCCGGGAGGAAACTCTTCGCAAGGAAGAACAATGTGCAGCTGATCCCTCCAACGAAGGCAGCTTCAGAGGAACATGTCAAGAGGGCAGCATATCAAGGTGGACATGTGTGGGGTCAGATACTGCTGCCAGCACTAGAACTCCCACCACCAACAAACTGTGGTTAGTCAATGACTGGAGGACAATACACACCATACTGGACCAGGCTACCTGAGGCAGCTCACACCTGCATTGAGCTGGTTTCTTGCAAGTGCCAGAAAGGGTGTGTGAGATGCTGCAAGTGCAAGAAGGCTACCCTTAAGTGCACAGCCCTCTGTGTGTGTGAAGGGGACTGCACATGAAGATGAGTCCACAACATTCATTTACTTGTGGCAGTGCTGAACTGGTTAACATGAGATGGTTTATGTACACATATCTTCAGTACCGATGTATATCTAGCCTCAAATACAAGACCATTGTAGAATGTCAGTACACACCCAACCTTATATATTACACCATAGCATGTCAGAATTTTAACTAAGATATTTAAGACATGACCTAAGACATGTATCAAAATTATAAAACTCAAAATTAGTAGTTGAAGTAAGTCTATATTTATTTAGAGTTTTACAGGGAAAGCTAGTTTTGAGAAGTTTGGGTTGTTTTGTGTTAATGTTCACAATATTTTGTGGATATTCAGACGTAACCCCGAATTGATCATTTTGTGATATTGATTGAAGGAATGGAGAAAACAAATCATATATGAAAGGTGCCATATCAAACCTAGAACAACACAGAATCTAATCAATAACTCAAACAATTTTTACTTCACAGACTTTGAGTAAAATGTTGTCTTGTCAAAAATACATGATGATGAATATTCATCTCTCATGAATTAAGTGGAGTACTGTAATAAAGTATGTCATTTTTAAAAATGGATATTGTCATGTACTGTAAAAATATTTGACCCAGAGGTAATCGCACATGTAGAATTCAAGTGGCGGCCATTTTGAAATCCAATATGTTGGCTATTTTATAAAGATACACTATGCAGATTGTAACCATCGGATTCCTTTCCTCCCAAAACATACATTTGGACACCAGAATTGAGTCAATAGCAGCATTAGACCCAAAGATAATCGAAAATGTAAATTTCAAATGGCAGCCATTTTGAAATCCAATATGGCGGCTCATTGGTACAAAATATGCGATGCAGATTGTTACCATTAGATTCCTTGCCCCCCCCCCAAAAAAAAAAAATAAACATAATTTTAGACACCAGAATCGAGTCAATAGCAGCATTAGACCCAAAGATAATCGAAAATGTTGATTTCAAATGGCGGCCATTTTGAATTCCAATATGGCAGACATGAAGGGAGAATTCCGAGTGGCTCAATATCTGAAAATGTTCGCCATATATCAATGTACATTTGTGCTAAATTTGATGCTTGTATCACAAAATGCACAATCCTTTTGAAATTTTGAGCTAAACCGCCCCACTAATAGGAGGAAGGGGGGTGGTTGACTGGAAGGTTCCGAAGGACACCTTTCAGGTCTGACAAGACTACGAACACCCCTAATTGGAACAAGGTTCATATGTTCAGAAGGATTAACATTCAGAACTTGCTTTTTTTTATGAACTTGTTGAGTGGCGACAAGTTCAGAATGACTCATTGATATCTTGAGTCCTTCTCGTGAACACAAAACAGCCTTCCCTGGAACTCGATGAGCTATAGTTTTCTTACCACCTGTATGCTCTATAGCTCTCAGGTATACTTCTCCATGAGGGTTTTGAAATGTAGGAGAAGGTAAGGAAATGATGGTAGGGACATTTCTGTTTCCCATCAATGGCTAATCTTGAATAGGCTTTGGACCGAAGGATCGAAGGTCCTGCGATCCTAAGGGAAAGTTCCTCCTAGCCGAAGCGTCTTTATGCTTCGAGTAGTCAGTAGGCTTAGACTTTTGACCATCTGCCTGTAGCACCGTGGTCACTGGAATAGTGGGATGTTGTTGAGCAGCCCGGATATTTCCAGCATTTTCGATCTTCTTTTTAGGTTGGGGACCCACAACCACAGAAGATTTTCTCTTTGAAGGAATGCCCCATTTTTGGAGAAGACTTATGTTCTTCATGGTGGCGTCCTTAATTACTTCCTTAATGACCTCGTGTGGGAAGAGGTCTTTACCCCAGATGTTGGAAGATATTAGCTTCCTTGTTTCGTGTTTCACTGTTGCGTCACCGAACACAAACTCTCTACATGCTCTCCTGGCCTTCATAAAGGCGTAAAGGTCCTTCACCAAGATAGCCATATGCATTTTGGCTATGACCATGAGCATGTCTGGGGTACTTTCGTAGGTTGAACACAACTCTTATGTAGTTTTGTAGAGAAAGGGATGTCGCAAGTCTCCCCTTTGACTCATGTTCATTACACAAGAGCAACTCAGACAATTTAGGGAAACATACCTTGAATTGTCGACTTGCGATGTCCTTGTCTAATTTTCCTACTGAAAATGTCAAATGGACTTCCTTCCAATCCTTTTCCTGTCCGAGAAAAGCTGGTGACAAAGGCTTGCACTCATCAAGTGTGGGACATGGCTTACCCGCCTCTACCGCTTTGGCAACAGAAGTAAATGCCTTCCCCATGAAGGGGAAGGAGAGTGAAGTAGGAGCAAGAAAGGAAGGGTGTCTGTTATTCAGTGAGAATAATCCACCTTTCTCAGACTACCTGAAAATTATAGTCTGTGCCTTATCATGGTCGAGAATCAAGACCTCCTTTGGTTCCGCTCCTTTTCTTGACTTTGGTTCGTACTTCAGTCGAACCCAACAATTAGGGAAAGCCTCAAAGCTTGGCCAAAATTGAATTTTGTCCAAAGGAACAGCATCTTTTTTTTCTGAGATGTAGAGATTGCCATTTGAAATCGGCATCTGCTCCGCAAACCTCCAGGGATTGGTTATGGAGCATGTTGGTAGGTCTTGATTCAAGGGTCGTTTGACTGACCCCTGGGAAGCGACAAGAGAAGCTTTACGAGGCTCTATCTTGCGTTTTGCTTCCTGCTTTTCGTTTTGTTTACGAAAGCTCTCTATTTGATTCTTCAGCTGGATACATAATTGTACCACATTATCCAATAGAGGGGTAGAAGACGAAGATGTCAACATCGATGGCTCTATAGCCGGCATAGGCGTAGGAAATTCCGACACAACATTTTCCTCTTCTACCCTGGGGAACTTCTTGCCCTTAATACCAAAGGTTTTCTGGCCGTCAGGGGATGTAGTTGGCTCCTGAGGCACTACTGTTTCCTCACTTGCTTCCAGAAATAGTAGCTTACGCATCCTATCATTAGGTAGGAAAGGTCCCGGAGAGATCTTTTGAAAGCCTCTCACCCAGTTGCATAACTTATATTGAGCTGTATCCCTAATCTCCGTAGACTTGGGATTTTCAAAAATTTCGGACATTAATATCCGACATATATTGCAAACCTGTGGGTTCCAATAATGTAGGGATCCGGAAATAATATTGCAGGGGGCATGAAACCTGCAAGTATTATGACCGTAAAAATACTTACTCTTGGACTTGCAGAGGACTGCAGCACAAGGTATCTGGTGTTCCTCCTGTAAAGAAAGGAAAACCAAATGAGTATACAATGGATTATCTCCTTGACAATCAACATGCAAATGTCCTTTACAATAGAGTAGCTTAGGATAGTAAGCTATAAAGGGATAGTAGGAGATACATACTTGTGTACCCCTGTGAGCAAATGTTGTTGGCTCCCCTCAGTATTAACTACATGGAGATTTCTCTATAGAGTAACTCCAAGTAAAAGGACTCTTACCCCTGGGGGTAGAGAAGTATCAAATCACTGTCCCAAAATAATGTTAATACTGTGGGGTCAGGATGACTGATTCTCGATCAGAATAATGAAGAAAACTTATTCATTCAATATATGAACGGTACCAGCAGAATGCTCGTACAAGGGTACCCAAGGTATGTCAGAAAATACTACTGTATTATGGTACTGTAGTTTTCTAATTGCAGTAAGTCTATATTGCAATTTACTGGCTACTGTACATCATGTATTGTAGTCTAGTCATTATGCTGCCTTCATAGTAGCATATGACAGTATGGTCCATCTAGCATGAAGCCAGCTGGACTAGAAAAATAAAGACATATATTTGTATATCCCACTCAGCCTATTTGCTGTAGTCTTTCTACTATATTAAAATATAGAGTTTCCTGATCAGGGAGACTCAAGGAAAAAGGCTGCACCCTTTAAGGGTTAGGAGTGTATTACTCCTGCCTTGAAGTGTTTAATATTATAGGGTAATCCTAATACTGATTTCTAATCAGGATATTGAAGAAATCATATTCATTCAATATAGGATTGGGCTCAGCAAATGCCTGTGTTGGATATCCAAAATATATTGGAAATAACTACTAGTATAAACTATATAGTAGTTTTCTATCTGCAGTTTATTCTATAATGCAGATATACTGGGTACCTGTATAAAATATACAGTAGTTCAGCCGGCATGTAGCCGGCATAGCTAGGTCTTGCCGGCATACCCGGCATAGCTAGGTCTTGCCGGCATACCCGGCATGCTAGCTAGAGAGAGAGAGAGAGATAGCATGGAAAAAAGGCTACTCCTTACTGTGAATGTATACAGTAATTAAGGATGTAAAAGTCTAATTTGACTGCCTTTTTCCAGAGAGAAGGTTCTAATAGAAGGGGAGAATGTACCATTCAGGCTTCCATGCAGCTACAGATCTATTGCCGACAAGGTACCGCCGATACACTGCCGGCCGGCAAGTCCAGCAGTACCAGTACAGTCGGCGTGGTGCCAACTGAGTCAGCACTATCTGTGCCGGCCTGGCCGGCAGTACCCCGGCAACAGGACCTGTAGCAGCAGTACAAGGGAGGACTGAAGAACCTTGGGAACAGAAGGGACTTCCCTCTCACGGCCATCATGGTCGCCGGCAGCCAAGATGGCTGCCGGCTAGGCCGGCAATTTCCAACAGATGATGTGGTTGGCGGCAGTATGCTCTGCCGTCAGCCAAAGACATGGCTCGAGAGGGAGTCTGGCTGGCTCCGGCAACCTACCACCAAAGGAAGGTTGCAAGATGCCAGCCTAAAGAAAGACAATGGCTAAGCCATCAAAATAGGACAGTGGGGTAGGGAACAGGGTCCTGTAACGAGTGTGAAAGGAACTGGCAAAAATTGTCAATCCTACCACCTGTAAAAGAAACTCTGTTTCGGTATTGGCAGAATCCCAGGGAACAGGAGAGACTCAGTTCTCCAACCCAGAGATTGCCGACACAGTTAAGGGGATGGCGGCACTGCCGCCTCCTCTTAACAAAGAAGAAACAGAGTTCCAGTGGCACGTATCCTAGGCTAAAGAAAATTACTCTTCAGCCCAGAGTACTGTGGCATAGGACTAGTCTTTTAGTCGCAAGGAGAAGATGGTATCCTACCATAACTTCAAGTGCGGCTAATGAGGGCTAACCTCCATTGCTGGCCACCTAGCCGGCAGGGGAATGATGGTATCCTACAACCCATTCGCCCTGCCGGCAGGTCGCCGTCATAAGACTAAATACTCTGAGATTCTGACTAAATCCCAAAACCCGATGGTATACCACAACTAACAGTTAAGGGAAGAGGCAGGACAAACCCTAAGTTAGCCATGTCTGAATAAAATTCAAGGCACGGCTATTAGGGTTGTAGCCTGAGGCTACACTCAGAGGGAAAGAGATTACCCTTAAGTCTCCGAAGAGACGTGTAATGTTTCATAACATTATAGGAGGTATCAGTCTCCACTGAATGAAAACAAAACACGAGGGTAACCGGGGAAAGTCTGAACGTATAGTAAAACGTCTAGGTAAGATTACCTAGGCTATACGAGATCTCGGTTACCTAAATCACCGAAACTCTAACTATACGATCGACAGAGAAAAGGGAAACAAAAATTATGCACATTATCAAAACTTTACAAGAGTAATTGCCTAAATAGCTAAATAATTAAAATAATTAAATAAAGCTATTAAAAACTGGAAGTCGTTCTGCTATCTAAATAACACATGCCTAACGAACGACGGCGCCATGGCGCCACCAGTAACTGGCCTAGCTCTTAAACACAATAAAATATTCTAATTTCATTGTGAAACAGGAGCTAAAATATACTCATAGTAAAGACCCGATACTCAACTTTCCAGAGGGGGAAGATTGTGGAGAAAGCATAATAATAATCATGTAAAACGATCGAAAAGTTAGATCACCAGGAAATATCACCGAGCGAGATCGCTACAAAAAAAGGAATGTCCGCCGTCGTGGGAATGGCACTGTTGTATTCCCAATAGTATTACGAGAGCGGGGAGAGCCTTTGGACGGCTCCCTTTTGCCATATCCTCCTCGAAGCCAAAACGCTGTTTGGGGTGGAGATTTCTATGGAGGCGTGTCAAGAATGCGTCCGCTGATATGCGATATCCTTTGGAGAAATTTTAAGGATATTCACGCCAGGAGTTAGAATTCTGGATACCTAAAGGTAAAATTCTCTGGGAATATCACTGTAGTACATATATCCCTTAGGAAGCTACTTTAAGGAACTTCCATCACGACGACATGGCTTGAGCCCAAAAATTTACTTTTTGTGGTTTTGTTTGTTTGATGAAATTCCTGTTCTGCTGCTTGTACAATCTTCATTGGGCGATTTTTCTCTTGTCCATCGATGTGCAAAAGGACCTTCTCTTGTGCTGGCCCTCCATCCTCATAAGGCCCAATGTTTCCCTGCGTGGGTTCGAATCCCATCCTCGTCGCCAATTAATGTGAATGTGTTGAGAGGATGTTTCTATTAACCATAATAATTACCTGCAGTTTAATAAATCTTGTGACTACATTGCTCTATGACAGCTGACTCCTAAGTGTGTGTGTGTGTGGAGCGTCATACACAATCTGACAAAACCAAAACATTGCTAAACAAAAGAGCATCGCTCTGAAAAGACTTAAATCCTACTCCAGTACAAAACTATAAAGAATTACATCCTATCTTTGAGGTAATCAACAAATGTTTGAATCCTAATACCAAAATAAATCATTACACTTATGTACATAGCATACCATGTTTTATTCATGCAATATGATGCAATGTTGCGCAATACCTGTAACACTTGAAATAATATAGTACATTATTACAATAATACATAACAGTTCCAACCCCCAGAAACGACTATCCGAAGATATCGTGTATAATCAGGGACGTATCCTAAGATAACCATAGATATCTGCACATCAAACAGACCTTACCCAGTCTAATCCACTAGGGAAAGGATAAGTAAGGAGCCGCTACACCTCCTATCACCTTCGAGTGCCCCTATACGTTCCTGCTTCTCATTCCACGTCGCAGCTGAGCTACTGTGAAATAGAACCCTCCAACGAACAAAGGGGCGGGGAAAAGTAGGATGTAACGGGTGGGCCATGAGGACGAGATGGCTATCTCGCCCAAAAATAGATTTTTCCTATGTCAAAATCCCTTTTTTTGGCTTGAGCTATGCCGTCCTGATGGAAGTGTACCAGAGAATTATTTATACTCGGTGTGAGGCTTCTCCATGGAAAAAACCTGCCATAAATGGGGGCTCACCACTTATATGATGAAGTATAATCATAAATTTCTACCTTAAAAAGAATCCAAAATGAACTTGATTTGGTAAATATGGTAGGGTTTTAAGAGGAAGGATCTATGACCCTCTATCCACCATCCCCGTGGTGAAGAACACCCCCTGTATCAGTTGTGAAGGACACATATTACCAAAATCATGAGCATAGTGAGTAATCATTGAAGAACTAATACTCATCGTTAAATAGATTCTTAATGTGCAGCGTTGGAAGAAATTGACTATAGTATGCTATGTTTAATTCTACTAGGAATTAAGTCTAGCAATAAAATCATCCAACATTATATCATTTTCATTAGACCATCTATTTGATCAAATTTTAACACAGTATATATGAACAGCATTGTGATCTACCAGTGTACAGTACCCTAAAATATATTCCTGATAAAATTCTTTACATAAGTAATCAGGAGGGGAGACAAGATGATATATCCCCGAACTCCTGAAGAAGGAGATTTTAAGATAAAGAATATTTCCGTACATAGCTAAATGCAGAATAAAATGTCAAACCCAGCCAAGGAAACTGAATTATATTAAATTCAGTTCTAAAATAGGAATAGTATGCTTGCGCAGGTACACTTATTAAATTCAGAGAAACCAAATTGAATCCTGAATTTTAAAATATTTGAAATGTTTAATATAGATCATGAAGCAAAAACCGACAGTTTACTTATTAAAGAAAATAAGCTGGAAGAATGCCCAAGGACACACTTGAGGGCTACATCATTGCAGCAGGTTTTATAACATTACCTGCTGCCACCACAAAATGACAAACTTCATCCGATTTCTTCATATAATGCTTGAAGAACACCCTGGTGGACTTCCAATCAGGTTAAGCTTGTAAAGCTTCTAATGACATATACTGAAAGGAGTTCAGAGAATATTCCATTCTCCTAGGGTCATGACCTAACGGCATGCTAGCGGGGTCTGCTCTTCAAAGGAAATAAGCAAATATTGCTCTCAGTTGTTTCAAAGACAACTCTGAACCGATCATCTCACCTAAAGAATTGGCCCGTTTTAACCTTCTTTGTCCTGTCCAGATATGTCTTTAAACACTGTACTAGACACGGGGTGAGATCACTTTCGGGGGGAACGATCGTTCATGGTCCCCAATGTTTAGATGGTAGCTTATCTTAACAAAAAAGGTAGGATCAGGGTATTAATTAACTTCACCATTGTCTGTAAATTCTATGCGACCCTCATCTGTAGAGAGAGCCATAACTCCATTCATCAGAGCACCAGAAGCCATAGCGAATAGAAAAATAGCTCTAAGATAAAACTCGGAAAGACACTGTTTGATTGTCAATTTCCGAAGCTAGTTATAAAACTTTATCCAATAACCAGGAGATCGGCCTCGGCAGGACTGCTGGTCTCAACCTGGCGCAAACTTTCGGAATCGTGGCGAAGAGGACAGAGTTAAAATTTATGTCAAAAGCATATAAAATGGGTCCGACTAAGGCTGACTTGCATGATGCAATCGTGGAGGATGCTAGATCTTTCGCATGTAAGTCGATCAGAAAGCCTAAACAAAAATCAATAGATTTAGAAGATGGATTTTTATCTTCCACATATCGAACCCAATTCTTCCACAAAGTTTCATACCGATTCAAAGTAGTGGAAGTTCTATGATTTCCTGCAAATGCCAATTTGTCCTGTTGAATTTGAAATCATTTTACCCAGGGCTAATGGGAAAAAATCATGAGATAAAGGGCATTTGGTTATTAGTATGAAGCGAAGACAGTTTTCCTCTGTACTTCTTGAGACAGGCTTGGGCTGGGTAGAGGTACTAGCCTGGAGTTCATCATGTCACCAAAGGATACCAGTTGCTCGTCGGCCAAAGAGGAGCAACCAGGGCTGCTGTCCACCTGAACGATCAGTACTCGTATAACACCTTCAAGAGAAGATTAAAGGGTAGGAATACATTAATTTTCTCCCAATGATTCCAATTCATGAATAACACATTCATGCTTATCTCTTCTAGATCTACATATGGTGCCACATAATTGGGAAGTGTCTTGTTGAGGCTCATTGCAAACAGGTTCACTTGGAGACCTGGGACTACCTCCTGCTGAAAGAGAATGATTCATCCAGACCCCATTTTGTCTCTAGTGGATGTGTTCGACATAGAGAGTCTGCCATCTCATTCCGGATTTCGTGAGGTGAGATGCAGACAGAAATCATCTCTTCCTCTGGGCCAATGAAAAAATGGCAACCATTACATGGTTTATTTGGGGAGATCTTGACACTTGCCTGTCGATGCAATGAACTATTACTCTGCTGTCTAATACAAGATGGAAATGAATGTTGTTTTGTAAATTTAGACTTTGCAGGGATAAGAAGACTGCCATGGTCTCCAGAATATTGAATTGAAGTGGAGTTGCTTGAAACTCTGGGACCAACGACCTTGCACTCTCTTGAGAGGAGCATGACCCCCCAACCATCCAGTGAGGCGTCCGTATGTAGAAACACTGTAGGAGGAGGAAAGTGCATCGGAACCGCCTTGGAAAGACTGCTGACATGTGACCACCAACGTAGTTGCTGTCGAAACAACTCCGGGGTCGTCTTCTGATGATCGCGGGGAACTGTGGAAGCTCCATTCATCTAAACCCTGCTTGTATCTTTGAGTCTGACCTTGAGGAGAGGGTTCGTTATAGAAACATACTGAAATGAGCCCAGAACCCTTTCCTGACAATGTCTGATGGTCTTTCTCAAGCAGATGAAAGACCAAACTGACCGGGCTATTTCCTTCCTCTTGGCAGCAGGAATAGAGACGGCATGAGTCTTTAGATCCCAATGAATCCCTAACCACAGGAACCCTTGATCAAAGTTCAGCCTTGACTTCTGGAAGTTTATTTGGAATCCTAGATATTGGAGGAATCTTGCCATGTGATATGTTGCTTCCGTGCAATCCCTTGCTGAGGGAGCTCGAATGGCATAGCTCTGAATATATAAGCCTTTCTCTCTAGTCTGAAATCAAGGTAGGGGGAGAAGCATCGACCTATCGGAAGATGCCAATAAGCATCTGTAAGATCTATAGAGACGGTGTAAACCCCCTGAGGTAGTAAGGTCCGTATCTGCGAAATAGTCAGCCTCCAGAACTTGTCGCAAAGAACGAATAGAATTAGATGAGACAAGTCGAGAATAGTTCGAGGAATTATCGAAACTTTCTTTGCCACGCAGAATAGACCTTGAAACTTCATAGATTTCGTGCAACAGATAACTCTCTTCCCAAAAGGTCCTGCACATATTGTACCAGAAGTGGTGTTGATTTCTGGAAAAATCTCTTGGTCCTCGGGGTTGGTCTTTTCCATTTCCAGCCCAAACCGCTGGAAATCACGCTTTGTGGCCAAGGATTGAACAGCCATCTGTCCTTGAACCATTTCAGTCTTCCCCTACTGGAGTATCCTCATTGCTTGGTTGAGGATGTGTGCCCTTACATCCCCTGTTACTTCAGAGACCCCGACTCCTTGGCCTACGACCTCTGTCGGACCGACCTCTACCCCCTCTTACAGCCTTGGGGGGGCAAAAGGATGAGGTCCCTTGTTCAAATCCAGGATTGAATGCTGGGGACCAAGAAGTCACTGGGTGGGGAACAGTGAAAAGATTCTGCAAAACACTACCTGAAGCAGAGATGAAGGGCCTCCTAAGGTATGTTGGTGTACGGACCCTCTTAGGTTGAGGGCCAACCAGGAATAAATTCCCTTTTTTGAGATCTTCCCCATCTCCGGAAAAGACTCATGTTCTGCTGCCACTTTATCCAAGATCTCCTTACTAAATTCTGTGGAAAAAGATCTTTACCCCAAATACAGGCGTCAATAAGACTCTTCAGTTCAAGACGAATGATCGCGGAAGCTAAAACATGCTTCCTGCAGATTCTTCGAGCCTGAAAAAGTTAAAAAGATCCTTCATAAAAGTAGCCATGTGCATCTTGGCCAAAAGCGAAAAGCCAGGGGCATCAACAGATTACCAATCATCATTTTTACAAAGCATCGAAGAGACAACGAAGCTGATGTGTCTCCCTAGCCTCCAATTCCGCCTTAAGTAGTTGTGCCAGAAATCTCGGCAGTCTTTCATTAACTGCCGTCGGGCTACATCCTTATCTAATTTCCCTTCAGCAAAAGAAAACTGAATGTCCAACCAGTGTTCAGTGTCAAGGGGAAGAACGAGTGACACAGGTTTCCATTCTTCCAAGATCGGACAAGACTTACCCTCCTTGAAGGCCTTTTCCACTACCAAAAAGGCTTTCAAAGCAAAGGGAAAAACCATTATGTTGGGTGCTATAAAAGTGGCCAACCTTTCAGTAAAAATACCTAATTGTGTGCTAATACATCCTACTGTCTTTGTCCTTCACTGCCAGATGCCGCGCACTGGTGTTAACTAGAAGAATTGTTTCTTAGGGAAAATGTAGTCCCCACGGGCCACCTTCAGCTAACCTAACATAGCAAAAGGGGTAGGCTTCTATATCTGGATAAAATTCCAGATCAGCAACTGGACTAGAGCCTAGCCCCTCTCCAATATGAAAAATACGCTCTGAAAGCACTGCATAACCCGGATACCTCCACGGGCTCTGTTGCTTGTAAGAGGGAAGCTGAAAAGGTAAAACCTTAGACTTAGAAGGATCCTCTGGAAATTTCAAAGCCTTAATCTCCTCCGGTAGGGCTTTACCCATCCTTCTTTGGTATTCTTGGGTCCCTTCCATACAGGCCTTCATGTTTTCCAACAGGGACCTATTTTCCAAGTTAGATGAGAATGTAGGAAGTGTTGGTTCACCCAGCTCAAATGGGGAAGGAGGAGGGACAGAAACCGGAGGCGTACCTGAAAAGAAAGGCGTAGTCGTAACAGTTGGTAGAGCAGCCACTGTAGTGACGGCAGTTGAAACAACGGAACGCACTTGAGTCTCTCATGGAAGTCACACTAACCTCGTCCTATTCGGACAAGTAAGAATCATCCACATGAGGGAGGGGTTCAACCGAATTTACTACCGGCAGGAGAGCCGATTCTCTATCCGGAGATAAAGAAGAAACCGAGGATAAATTGTCCATGTCAAGGCTCAAAAAACTTAGTTTCGTCTACAGGGAACTGAACGGTAGAAATGGGTCTAGGTGGAGCATACCTCAAAACCAAGTCCGGGACCACATTCGGAAAAAGAATATCCTTCCAAGCTACAGAAGGAAGATAAGGAGCCTTTGGTTCATCATTCTTTTAGTGGCAGAACACCCTCCATCTAACTCTGTGTTCAAGAGGCAAACCACTACCTTTCATCCCAAAGGTAGAGGCTCCAGACGGGGCTCCTCAAAACACCCCTCACGAAGTAAGGGAGGACGCGGTCAGGGAGGTAAATCCCCCGGACAATCGAAGCAATGAGATGCTTCAGGTAGGAGGGAGGCTCCAACATTTTCAGGATCGTTGGACCTTCGATCCTTGGACCCACAGCCTAATCAAGAATGGACTTAGATGGAGCTGGAGCAAGTCTCCACCATCATTCCCTCAATTCTTCCAACACTCCACCCCCTCAATGGAAGAATATAACCTAGAACTATTGAGCAAGCGGGTAATAAGGAGGGTAAAGTCCATCAAATTCCAGGGAAGGCTGTTTTGTGTTCCCAAGAAAGACTCAGACAAACTCAGAGTCATTCTGGACTTGTCGCCACTCAACAAGTTAATCAAGAACAGCAAGTTCAGGATGTTAACCCTTCAGCACATAAGGACCCTGTTACTAAAAGGGGCGTACAGTCTCAATAGACCTGGCAGATGCTTACTGGCATATTCCAGTCAACCACCCCCTCTCCTCCTACCTAGGATTTAAACTACAGAAGAAAAAGTACGTCTTCAGAGCCATACCCTTCGGACTAAATATAGCCCCAAGGATATTCATGAAACTTGCAGGCACAGTCGTTCAACATCTACGCCTAGAAAGTGTTCAGGTAGCAGCGTACCTGGATGACTGGCTGGTGTGGGCAGCATCCAAGACTGCTTGTCTGCAAGCATCCAAGAAAGTGATCCAGTTCTTGGAACATCTGGGATTCAAGATCAACTTCAAGAAGTCTCGACTCTCTCCAGCTCAAGAGTTTCAATGGCTGGGAATCCATTGGAACTTTAAGTCACACTGCCTCTCCATTCCTCCCAGGAAGAGGAGAGAGATTACGGGGTCTGTCAAGAGAATACTGAAATCCAACAGGATCTCAAGACGCCAACAGGAAAGAGTACTGGACTCTCTCCAGTTTGGAGCAGTAACAGACCCAGTGCTAACAGCACAGCTGAAAGATGCGGAGGAGTTTGGCGAAGATACACATCAAACGCTCGAAGAGATCTACAAAGATCGATACCGACCTTACTACGGCTCCTCAAGCCATGGTCGAAGGTCAAGAGCCTAACGAGGACAGTGCCCTTGCAACCACCTCTGCCGTCGATGACCATCCACACGAATGCCTCGACGGAAGGATGGGGATGTCACTCCCATCAGAGGAAAGCCCAAGGGACTTGGTCATCCCTGTTCAAGACCTTTCACATCAATATTCTGGGGGCCATGGCAGTCCTCTTGACGCTGAAGAAACTATCCCCTCGCAGATCAGCCCAGATCAGGCTGGTCTTGGACAGCGAAGTGATAGCGAGATGTCTGAAGTGACAAGGCTTGAGATCGCCCCACATCAACCATGTGATGTTAGCCATCTTTTGTTTAGCGAAGAAGAAGAGATGGCACTTATCAGCAGTTCACCTACAAGGGTTCCGCGATGTGACAGCAGATGCTCTATCCAGGCTAAAGCCAATAGAGTCAGAATGTTCCCTAGACGCAGACTCATTCTCCTTCATCTTGGAACAAGTCCCGGAACTGTAGATCGACCTCTTCGCGACGAGCAACAACAAGAAACTACCTCGATATGTAGCCCCATACAAGGACCCTCTAGCGGAGGCAGCGAATGGACCCGGATCTACCTGTTCCCTCCAACCAATCTCCTACTCAAGGTCCTCAACAAGCTGAGACCCTTCAAGGGAACGGCAGCTCTTGTGGCCCCCAAATGGCCCAAGAGCAGCTGGTTCCCTCTGGTAACGGAACTGAAGCTGAGGCTGGTCCCTCTACCAATCCCAGCTCTATCTCAACAAGTTCAGAAAACGACTGTCTTCGCTTCATCACAGAGAACCCAAAACCTTCATCTCATGATTTTCTCGCCTTAGCGATAAAGAAAAGATTTGGGATCTCAAAAGGCAGTATAGACTTCTTAGAAGAATACAAGTCAAAGTCAACCAGAAGACAATATGAATCGTCTTGGAAAAGTGGGTTGCTTTCGTCAAAGCAAAAAGGCCAGAAGAAATCTCAATAGACTTCTGTCTGTCCTTCTACATCCACCTTCATGAACAAGGCCTGGCTGCCAACACGATAGCTACGTGCAAGTCAGCCTTGACTAGATCTCTTCTATACGCCTTCCAGGTGGACATGGCGAACGAAATCTTTAACAAGATCCCAAAGGCATGCGCTCGACTTAGACCTGCAGCCCCTCTGAAACCCATTTCATGGTCCCTGGACAAGGTTCTACACTATGCTTCAACCTTGAACAATGAAGATTGTTCTCTTAAGGATCTAACCCAAAAAGTTATTTTTCTGTTTGCTATAGCCTCAGGGGCTAGAGTTAGTGAAATAGTAGCCCTATCAAGAGAAGAGGGCCATATTCAGTTCACAGAAGTGGGAGAACTGAATCTCTTTCCTGATCCAACCTTTCTCGCCAAGAATGAGCTACCCACTAAAAGATGGGGTCCCTGGAGAATCTGCCCTCTGAAGGAAGATGTCTCTCTGTGTCCAGTAGAATGTCTAAAGGTCTCTCTTCGAAGAACTTCAGACTTCAGGGGAGGAGAGCTCTTCAAAGGAGAAACCTCAGGATCAAACTTATCCCTAAAACAACTGAGGGCGAAGCTCACCTACTTCATTCGCAGAGCGGATCCTGAGAGTACACCCGCAGGTCATGATCCAAGAAAAATTGCTTCCTCACTGGCTGGAAGTCATCCAGAGTGTTTTACAAACATTATGCGAAGCAAGTGCACGAACTTAAACGTTATGTGGTGGCGGCAGGTAGTGTAGTAAAACCTGTCGTCTAGTGCTGCGATGAACAGTGAATTGATTGGGACTATCAATTTGGGTGAAAAGGTGTTGACACCTTCCAGTGCAATATCTTTTATGTGGGTATCAACCTGGTGACACTAGGACTGCTCAAATTTTCAGGTGCAGAATTATACAAATGACACTTGTGCCATGTGTACATTGCACACAGTGTTGATAGTATCCAACATTTACAGAAAAATTATATTGATAAAATTTTTCAATTTTATGAGTGGCATTAATAATTTTCTTCCCTTTCAGGTAGAAAACTTTAACTGTATACTGTATGTTGAAAGTATAATTCTCTTTTATGTTTTTTACACTTGTTATCCCATTTACTCATTTAGCCTAAATAAATAAATAAAAAGAGTGTAATTGCGTCTTATTTCGCCGCTCACGTAGCAAAAATAAAATGTAGCCAGAGTTCTTTTACTTATTTTCTAAAGTAAAACTTATTCTGATTGTACTGATACATGGAAACAAATAGATCTAGTTGATACTTATATTTGTTCCTACACGTATACAAACCTTGAGCCCTTTTTACTGTGTAGCAAGAAACTTCCCTGCAGGGGGCAGGAAGCCCTAACATTGTTCCATGATTAGTGGTAATGACGTATAACGGTAACGTCATATTTTTCAATGGTCTAGATGACCATATAAAATTGTCCCAAGGTTGAGGCACTTATACAAATCCACAGATACAGTACATTCAAGTAATTCTCTGGTAAACTTCCATCAGGACGACACGGCTTGAGCCCAAAAAAAACGGATTTTGAGGCGAAACAAAAAATCTATTTTTGGGTGAGATGGCCAGGTCATCCTGATGGACCCTACCTCCTTTTCTAAGAAAAGGCTTAGGTAAAGATCCCTCCGGAAACTACTATATCTGTAGCACCATGCTCAATGGTACAAGGAATGAGCACCATCTTGGAGCCTTGTAATAGTACGGGAGGAAGGGTAACCTTGGTAACGGCTCCCCTTCAGCTTCGCCACTCTTCCCCTTCGAAGTGAAAACGCTATTCGGGGTGAAAATTGCCATGTGTCGTATCAAGATATACGTCCCCTGATATTATGCGATATCCTTAAGAGAAATTTTAAGGACACTCGCGCCAGGAGTTGGAATTCTGAAGACCTATGGTCAATTCTCTGGGAGTATCACTGTAGCCAAATATCCCTTAGAAAGCTACCTAAAGGAACCTTCCATCAGGACGACACGGCCATCTCACCCAAATAAGGGATTTTGACGAAGGAAAAATCTATTTCTGGGCGAGAGACCCATGCCGCCCAGTGAAATGCTCCTTTAACATCATTTCTAAGGTAAAAATTGCTATGAATTTACCGGAGAAAAATTTGTATAGGAATGCTAGGTTGAACCCAGCTCGCTCATCTTAATAAGGTGTCGGTATAATACTGGGGCGCTGAATAAATCACAACCAGAGGCCTCGCACCATTTAGATATCTCCTGTTGACATCCCCGAACAGCGAGGTGCCGTTCAACATCCTACTACTACTAGCAATCCCACGCCAGTGACGTCACTCCCCATAGCACCCCAGATTGAGTCCCAATCAGGGAGGGACGGGTGCGTTCACTGGGCGGCACGGGTCTCTCGCCCAGAAATAGATTTTTCCTTCGTCAAAATCCCTTTTCTGGGCTCCGACCCGTGCCGCCCAGTGAAATTGTACCAGAGAATGGGGACCCAATATGGCTAACTACCTGAAGAGGGAATAACACAAAAATAACAGCTGATGAGTTTAATATAAAAAAAGAGGGATGTGGAAACCCGTAAAATTAGATCAACATGTATATGACAGTGATAAATAGACATGGTAAACAATCAATAATGAAACCTGTAGGTAAAATTCAACTGATATGAATAGTGGGAGTCCAGCTTGGTAATCAAAAATGCAAAATAAAATCAGCTCGGGGATCAAGAACAAGAGAAATCAAAACAATTCGGGAAATTGAACAATTGGATAATAAAATAATACACCATAAGGGTGTATAGTAACAAAACAGGTAGGAACAACAGGTAAGCCAGGCAGGAGGGAAAGAGGACAGAGCAAGACGTTGTGATTAGGACTCAGTACCTTCAGGAGGAACTATATTCCCTGCAGATACTGTGGCAAATCTAAGAGCTTCTAAAGGTTTTAGGTAGTGGCGCTTGAAAACTTTAGGGGACTTCCAACCCGTATATTTTGAGAGCTCATCAAATTTCATATGGTGGAAAAAATTAATTGAGGTAGCCACAGCTCTAATATCATGGACATGTGGGAATGATGCAAGATTAGCTTGTTTAATAAAATAAGGAATTTGTTGTCTGATTCCCTTAAGGGTAATAGTTCCTCCGTGTTCTCTAATAAATAAGGGCCCTGTGGTTGTAGTGGAAGTTAAACCTAAGTAGGATTTCAGGGTGGTAACTGGACACAGGGATGGATCCCGAGGAACAGGAACAACCTTCCAGGGAGACCACCTGTTTTGGGGGTCTTCATTTTTAGCCAAGAAAACATTGTTAGGATAGAGAAGAACCTCACCCGAAGAGAGAAACTCTATATGACCAGGGTCTCTAGATAAGGCTGACAATTCTGAGATTCTGGAGCCCGAGGCGAGGCTCAAAAGAAAAAGTGACTTTCTTAATAATGCCATATAGTTACAGGATTCATTTGGGGTGTCAGAGGCTCTTAAGAACATCGCTCAAAAACTAGGAAACTGCACTAGGGCGAGTTGAAGGTTTTAGTCTGGCACAAGCTCTCGGAATGGATGAGAAATATGAATCCATTAGATCAATGTCAAAACCAATATGGAAGATCTTTTTCAAGGCTGACTTGATTGTAGTAATGGTATTGGCTGCCAGGCCAGATTCGAAGAGAGTTCTGAAGAATGTCACAGTTAGGTTCATCGTCATTTTCTCAACTTGGGAATCTTTCAAGAACTTAGCTAATTTCTTGACAGCTGAGTAGATTCCCTTTTGTCAGATTCCAGGAAAATAGTATTCAAAGGATCGATGTTTGCACCTCGTTGGGCTGCGAACTTCATGAAGTCCATAAAGTTAGGGCATTCAGAATCCTCGAGGAAGCGAACACATTGCGAGGTTGCACTGTCTTTGTTAACACCGGATTGGGAATTCCGCCGGGGGCGGAGACCTAGTTCTAGCAACAAGGGGAACCAATTGCTCTTGGGCCAGTTGGGGGCTACGAGAGCCACTTGACCTTTGAAGGATCTGAGTTTGTGCAGAACTTTCAGCAGGAGATTCACCGGAGGAAACAGATAAATCGTCTACCAGGTATTCCAATCTAGAATCATAGAGTCCGTGGCATAAGCCTGAGGGTCCAGGTTGGGGGCTACGTAACAATCTATTTTGCGATTGGATTTCGTCGCAAACAGATCCACCTGGATACCCAGGACTGGAGATAGTATCCACTGGAAAGATCGATTGTCTAGTGACCATTCCGACTCTAGCGGAGTCGTCCGGGAAAGTGAGTCCTCTACCACATTCCGGACTCCTGCTAGATGGACTGCTGACAGGTGCCACTTGTGCATTGCCGCCATGGAGAAAAACTTCAACATGATGTGGTTTATTTGGGCTGATCTGGAGCCTTCTCAGTTGAGGCAGTGTACTATGGCTGCACTGTCGAGAACCAGTCTGATATGGAGATTCCTGGCTGGATTGAGATGTTTTAAAGTGAGGAAGACTGCCATGGCCTCTAGGACGTTGACGTGCATTTGTTGGAAGACCGGTGACCATAACCCTTGGACTTTCTTGTGTTGTAAGGGAACCGACTTGGAAAGATTCTTGATCTTCGTCCAAGGCTGCAGACTTTTTGAAACCAGGCCCCACCTAACCTTGAGGTTTTGGTTGGCTCTAGCTGCCTCGCTAAGGACCGAGTTAAATAAGGCCCCTGGGAAAAGATCCGGGCCCCAGACTGGAGCTTTGATGAGCTTATTAGGTTCGTGCCTAATCGTGGCTTCGGATAGAACGTGTCATCGACAATGGGTCCTGGCATTTGCAAAATCATAGGCGTCAGCCATAAAGTTTTGCAAAAGTGACTTAGTGAGGACCTTAAGGAGGTCCTCCTCGTTGTAAGTGGCGATGGTCAATTCAGAAAAGGCAACTGAATTAAGGGATCTGCTGAATCTACACCTCGACTCATATTCCAATTTAATGAGAGACTCCGGGAGTTTGGGAAGCCGTTCCTTGAACTGCGTCGAGGCACAGTCCGGGCTCAACTTACCTACCGAGAAGGTAGCTGGGGCGTTCCGCCAACATTCACTGTCTCCCGGAAAGAGAAGAGAGGGTAAGTCGGTCTCCCTGAGGTGAGGTAAAGGCTTCTCTTCCTTGATAGCCTGAAAGACCGTCTCTATGATCTTGGTCGCACATGGGGTAGGGGTCTGGTCGTCGGCCACAAACATAGTATATGAACTTTTGTAGGCCGTAATCATTGTGTTCAAGCAGTCCCACTCATTGAACACGCAGACCAAGACAGACTGTGCCTGTTCTTTAAGAAAATTAACAGTTTCCTTTGGGACCTTATCCAATCGAATCAGAGCCTCTTCCGTGAGGCGAGCGTAGCCCGGGAAGGGGAATTCAAGACCCGGCGGGTAGAATTCATAATCCGCAAGAGGCCGGGTACCGAAATTTCCGATTGACAACATACCCTCCGAGAAGAGGGCATGCAATGCCAACCTCCAAGGGTTATTCTTATTGAAAGGAGGAAGCTTGGAGGCATCGGGGATGGGGTATTGCTGTTGTGGCGGTGGCAGCCCCGAGCGCATGAGTCCCTGAACTAGGCTCTCCATAGAAGCTATTCTCTATTGTGATTGCTGCGTATGAGACGATATATCGACTCAAAACGAGCAAACATCTTTTCGGAAAAATCCACCGGGTTAGATGATTCCGCCGGGGGGGGGGGGGGGGGGGAACAGGTGCCGGAATGGAGGCTACTCCGTGAGAGGTTCAAGGCACAGCAATTGGGTCTTGAGAGACTTTGGTGGAGGAAGATTTAGCCTTCGAAGATGATGATTTCGAAGACCTGGGGTCTTTGGAAGACTTGTGGGTCGTATATAAAGTCTTACGATGAGCCTTCACCTTGGGGATAACAGGCCGGGGACTGAGACCAGTCCCGGTTGTCCCCGGAAAACCTTGAAAAGAAGAGTGTTCTGAAGTAGAAGAGAAAGCCGGGCTAGGGATAAGAATCTTAGCCCGGGAACCACCTGACTCACCTACGTCCCTACCTGCGTCGGGATCGTCAAGAGCCATGGGTTCCACATCGAGGTTGAGGGTAGCGACGTCCTCAGTTAGGGTGCCGCCCGTCTCTTCTTGGTCCGGGGCAGAAGAAGGGATTCGAACCTCTCGATGATAGGATCCGCCAACTCTTTGGGGACCGCAGCTGAAGTTTTAGCATGGGGGTAGAGACGGGAGCACCATTCCTCAGAGAGGATATAAGGCTGTTTGGCCTTCACGTTGCGGGCGAACCTGTCAATCCAGATCTTGAGGGTAGCCCGAGCTGTATCTTTTTCAAGTTGGGAGCACTGAAAGAGAACAGACTATTAGCGAGGGATATTTGTGCCAAAGAAAAGTGAAGAAGTCCAAGGACTTCGTAGACACGTAGTGATAGGCATGCGGGAAGTCCAGAGGACTAGTGGCCTTAAAATTAATAATCTTTGAAATTAATCGTAACTCCCTACAAGTCTGTATCAATGAAAATGCACTCTCCGAGTCAGATGTTAGAGTGGAGGTCATTGTGTAGCAGACTACACAATTGTCTGGATGCCAAACAGCTAAGTCATCCACTCAGACAGAACAGTGGGTGTGTGAACGACACACGTCATGGCCGCAGGGTTGATAGATGACAGCGGCACATGCCGTCATTGCACAGCGTACAGTCTGTAAAATAAAAGATACATGAGTATCTCAAAGGAAAGCAAATTAGGGGCCCAGAAATAGATTTTTCGCTTCGCTTCAAAATCCGTTTTTTAATTTGATTGTTTATAGCTGTGTGTGTTACTAATAATACTTCTATAAATTTTTTATGTATTTTCAACTTATTTAACTAAAAGTTAGGATAAAGAGGTGAAGGAAAAGGGGTTAATTTATTTTAATTTGGTCTAAAAAAAAAAGTCTCGCATGATACACAAGATACATAAAATAATTGTTCATGGGTGAAAATTTCTAGCCCAAAAATTATTTTTCAACATAAAATAATTAAAATATTAAAAATATAAAACTTATCTGCCCTCATAACCTTGCCATATAAATTTACATATACAGTATTTATGATTCCACGATGTACTAAGGGAGTGATAAGTGAACTGTGATATGGAGAGGGATTACTGTATCTAGATTTCAGATATTTTAAGAATTCATACAAAAATAAAAAACATATACTATATCTGATTATTGTACATTGAAGCATGAATATTTATACATAATACCAAAATCACCACCTCATTAACTCTCATGAGCATGGATTTTAATGACTGAAATTAATAACATGTTAACAGTTGCTATCAGGTATGCACAAAGCGGATATAAACATTAATTGTTCCGACACTCTATACAATCCCTCGCTATTTACAGGGATATTACTTTCGGCGTAGCTGAAAGACGAGCCATAAGACTTTTAGCTAGGGATAAGTATCCCAACCGCTAGTTGGAGGGAGGGGGGGGGGGGTTAGCTGTTAGCTGGCTATCCCGGTCGCTGAGCACCAACTTTGCTTTTGGTTCGGGTAGACTGCGGACGTTTCTGCTCTCTCCCTCCATTGCTTGACTTGCCATTTGACTGAAATAATCCTGAATAAATTTGTTTTCTTTTTTCAGACTGTTTGTGGGTTTTTCTTAATCAGGCCTCATGCACACTTGTCCTGGACCTGAGGGCCGCTCTTGCAGTACAGTACTTTTATGTCCACCGTGAAGACAGACCTGCACCACCAGTGTCTGTCCTGCAGAGCCCAGCGGTATGATTGGGACAACACTTGTTTCTAGTGCTAGGAGTGATCTGCTTCCCAGTGGGAGAGGTTTGAGAGTAGGTGCAAAGAGAACTCCAAGACAGGTTCTTTGCCTTCAGGATCTTCCTCGAAGTCGAAGAAGTCTCGGACTTCTTCTTTGGCCCCCTGATCTCTTCCCGAAGCTACTGGTCGATCGGTCTCTTCTGGGGATCAGCCAAATTGTAGCGTAGACCGCTTAACTCTAGCTCAGCCTCGAGGATCGAAGGACAGTACTGTTTCCCCTAGCGAAACAGTTCTGCCCCTTCCCCAAGGTATGCCTGCTCTTTCTCTGGCTTGTTTCAGGTTTGGTAATCACTGGGTTTGGTTGAAGGAAACTTTGGTTGAGTTCCTCGAACTGGGTGCCCAGAGGAAGCGAACACCTACTTCCTCGGTGTTTGATCCTTCTCCGTCGAACGCAGCCCTTGATGGCCCCGAAGTTGCTGCCGTGCTGTCTCCTGCTGATGTCGAAGACAGCACTCCCCCCGCCTTGCTGAGCCTACTCTTCCGTCAGAGGTGGAGCAATGTCTTAGGCGTCTCTCCCCTTCGGGCAGTCACCCCTCTCACTCATGAGTGAAAACCCTCAGAGAGCCTACGTTACGAGATTTTTCAAAGACCAAGTGTCGCCTCTGACTCTGTCAGAAATGGTTCTTTCTCCGGAGGAACCTCTTAGGCATTCTCCTTAGGAGGTTCATCAGCTTCGGAGTTTATAATTCCTCGCCACCCTTGACATTCTCTCCCCCCTACGATAAGAAGACGTCTTTTCGGCCTTCCTAAGAATTGTCTTGCTGAGCCTTCATCACGCGTTAGCTGTTCGTCATTCACCAGCGACGCGTGACTTGCCAGCTGTTCGTCATTCACCAGCGACGCGTGACTTGCCAGCTGTTCGTCATTCACCAGCGACGCGTGACTTGCCAGCTGTTCGCTACCTATTAGCTGTTCTACCTATTAGCTCTGAGAATCACCAGCTACTCGTCACTTGTCTTCAGGCAAATATTCATCACCTTGCGACCCAAGAAGGGCATTTCGTGATTGCCACTCTTCACAGAGAGACTATTAATTCTCACAAGATGACCATCGACTGTATTTCCACCACCCGACGCGAGAGCGTCACTCTTCAGACCAACGAATCTCATAGGCCACCACTTCCTCGGCACTCACTAGCTAAGCGTTCAACAACTCTCGAATCATCAGCTCCTCATGTTCACCTTTGCATCGGTTGTCTAGACCGACTACTCTGCCTGTTCCCCTGCAGACATGCCAGTGCCTGTCACCAAGGGATAGTCACTTGCCAGGAGACCAGCTTGCCTTGCATGAGCATTGCGGTGATGATCCCCGCTGCGATATGCATCGGATACAGGACGGACAAATGAGGGAAGCAGCCTGCCGCCCCGAAGGATCAGCACCTGGCTAAGGCCCCAGCAGTCAGACCAGTACTGGACATAAAAGGTAGAAAAGTTGATACTTTCTTTTAGGTTGCCAGACCTAAGGCCTATGGCCTCCCGAGGAGCCCGCCAATCTTAATGCACTGGTTAACACAGTGTGCCAGGCGGTCACAGGGCCTCTCCCCCATTCCCAGTCAATGGCCAGGACACCTATGATTCTCCTAATGACATCGAACCTTCCCGGTTCCTCTCCTCCGTCTGACCCTAGCAGGAGTTCTGAAGGGTTAGCTCTTTTTTTACGATCTTACAATCGTTACAGTTTCTTTTAATAAGTAAAATAAATAACAACCAATTAAATACGGGAAATGAATATAAAAAGAAACACACTAAAAAACACCACGTTTATTCACAAACTTGTAAAGAAAACTGATGTTACTTCTTCGGTTACTTTGACTGACAAATCAAACACCAACATAAAAGGGGAACAGTCAGTAAGGTAGAAATACAGTGGAACCTCTACACACGAACGTATCTACATTCGAATTTTCCAACACCCGAGTAAAATTCCGGCAATTTTTCGACTCTACACCCGAATTTTATTTCGACACGCGAAGTAAGCAATTTTCGTCGTACCGGTTGTATCTGATTTTTCGACATGCGAAGTACAATTCGAACACGTTCCTACTCTACACCCGAATTTTTTTTCGACGCCCGAAGTAAACAATACCCGTATACGTAGATGGTACTCATAGCGCCGGATGTATTTTTATTTCCGCCGATAGAAGGCAGCACTTCGACCTCGGAGGGACCCTCAATTAGCGTGGCTTGGGTCACTCCTCTGTTCTCGTCGGCTTCGTGTGGTTGTGCCCTGTGCGTTCTGCTATTAACTGTGTTTTAATCATGATTTTTTACGTAAATCATGGGCCCTAAAAGGCTTAGTTTCACAAGTGGTAGTGGTAGTGGTAGTGGTGAGAAAAGGAAGAAGGAAATGCTTTCTTTAGAAGTAAAGCAAAGAATTATTGAAAAGCATGAGTGAACTTGCAAAAGAATATGGGCGAAACATGTCAACGATCTCGACAATCTTGAAACAGAAAGAAGCCATTAAAGCAGTGAAACCTTCTAAGGGGATCACCATCATTTCAAAACGTCGTAGCCCTGCCATAGAAGAGATGGAACGACTTCTGCTAATCTGGATCAAGGACAGAGAGATTGTTGGCGACACCATCAACGAAACTATCATCTGCGAGAAGGCGCATGCCATCTTCACTGACTTGAA
Source organism: Palaemon carinicauda (assembly GCF_036898095.1). Taxonomy (NCBI): domain Eukaryota; kingdom Metazoa; phylum Arthropoda; class Malacostraca; order Decapoda; family Palaemonidae; genus Palaemon; species Palaemon carinicauda. The sequence continues at coordinate 70,239,497 of NC_090732.1, forward strand.
GGAGGCGAGCTCTGGGGGTGATGCTGGGGAGAGTTCAACCGAACGTTCCTCAGACGATTTCAAGGCATCTCGTGGCTGGTTTAAAAAATTTAAGAAACTGTCCGGGATTCATTCAGTTGTTCGCCACGGATTGGCTGCTAGTGCGGACACAAAGGCTGCAGCTGACTTTGTGAAGAAGTTTGAAAGGACCGTGCAGGAAGAAGGCTATATAGAGCAGCAAGTGTTCAATTGTGATGAAACCAGGCTGTTTTGGAAGATGATGCCCAGTCGAACCTACATCACTGCCGAAGAGAAGAAATTGCCTGGGCATAAGCCAATGAAGGATCGGTTGACTCTTGCCCTATGTGCCAACGCTAGCTGGGACTTTAAAGTCAAGCCCTTACTGGTTTACCATTCCGAGAACCCTAGGGCCTTTAAGGCACAGAATGTGGATAAGGACCAGCTTCATGTTTTCTGGCGATCCAACTCGAAGGCCTGGGTCACTAGGCAGTTCTTTGTCCAATGGGTTAATGAAGTTTTCGGTCCTTCTGTGAAGAAGTACCTTCATGAACAGAAAGTGCCTTTAAAGTGCCTGCTATGCCTTGACAATGCACCCGCTCACCCCCCCGGACTCGAAGATGATATCTTTGAAGAATTTAAGTTCATAAAGGTGCTGTATCTTCCACCGAATACCACCTCTATCCTCCAGTCCATGGACCAGCAAGTCATCTCAAACTTCAAGAGCACCTATTCAAGCAGTGCTTTAATGTCACGCAAAGCATAAACTTAACTTTGCGTGAATTTTTGAAAAGCCACTTCAACATCGTGCACTGCTTGAAGATCATAGATCAGGCTTGGGTGGGATTAACTCGACGAACCCTTAATTCTGCCTGGAAGAAGCTGTGGCCTGATGCAGTTTCTCCCAGAGATTTCGAAGGTTTTAACCCCGAACCTGATCTCGTGTTGGGTGCAGCGGAAGACGTAGAGGAATTCGTCTCCCTTGGCAAGTCCATGATATCACGGAACTCGTCGCCGAACATCACGACGAACTTACTACAGAGGAGCTCAAGGAACTCCATGCTATGTCTGAGCACACGAGTGATGACGAGGAAGGGATCGAGGAGGTAGAACATGTGTTAGGTTTGGCGCAAATAAAAGAGGTGTTAGGAAAATATCAAGACATGGTCGACTTCATCGACAAATACCATCCAAAAAAATTGCAGGTTTGTAGTGTAGTTGCGCAGTTCGATGATGTTTGCCTAACTCATTTTCGAAACATTCTGAAAAGCCGTACCAAGCAACTTTCTATCGATAGCTTCTTTAAAAAAAACTACGAAGCGAACTCGTGATGAAGAGGAAGGCAGTGGTTCAAAGAAAATGGCAAAGAGTGAAGCGAAAGAAAGTGAAACAAAGAAAATGGCAAAGATTGAAGAGAAAAAAATTCAATCAATTTTAAGTGTAGAGAGTGAAAGTGATTGAAATTAATCATCAAAAAGAAAAAAAGAAAATGTAAAAAAAATATAAAATATAAAAATAAAAAAATTAAATAAGCTAAGTTAGGTTAAAGTTCACTTAGTGTAAGTTAGAATAAGTTACGGTAGTGTACGTTTATCGTAGTCACCCTCTCTACCTCCTCGCCGCCCGTCCGTCTCCTCTCTGAGTAGCAAGACCGACACCTGCGCTGGACTTTCTAAGGTAAAGTGACGCTAAAAACCCGTTTCTTATTTATTATTTCTTTATAATTATTCTTTTTTACATGTCTATTATCTAATTTAGTGTGCATTATTGTCATGTGTAATTATGTGTAGTAATTTATTAAGGAGATATCATAGGTTTTTGGGCTCAACCACGGATTAATCCTATTTCAATGTATTCTTATGGGAAAATTCGTTTCTACAACCGAACATTTTCTACACCCGAAGTCGGTTGTGGAACGGATTAAATTCGTATGTAGAGGTACCACTACTTAAGGAGAAGTTTTCTGCAGCTGCTGAGATGATACTGGTGTGAAGACTTCAGGCTTGAGAATGTTGCAGAAGGGCGGCTGAAGTTCAGATGAAACAGGCACTATGACCAGATTCAAAGACGTCATAGAAAGGGTGGTATCAATAAGGGACATCAGAGGTTTTCTTCCAAGAATTCGATGATACTGTTGAAGTAAGGCTTGAGAACGTTGCAGGAGGGCGGCTGAAGTTCAGATGAAACTGGCACGATGACCGGATTCGAAGACGTCACAAAAGGGGTGGCATCAAGAAGGGACATCAGAGGTCTTCTTCCAAGGATTCGATGATACTGTTGAACGAAGGCACGCTGCAGGCAGTGTTGGCTACTTCTTATCACAAGCAGGGAGGGCTGGCTGCTTCAATTTGTCTCTTCTTGGCCATAGCAAGATCTTTTGGAGAAAGGTTTTTGTTGTCTGAAGGGAAGGTTAGGATGTGGCTCTATCAGACTTCTAGTCTTCTCTGTTTCTCATCTTGCTAGAATTTGGATGTTATCTGCTACGGACATAGTTCCTTTCTTGTCCTATGTCCTGTCCTATCTCCCTTGGACAATCTTTTCTTGAAGTTTATATACCCATGTATGGGCGGAGTTAATTACAGTGGGCAGTGGTATCTCCATAGAAGGCGTTCTTTTTGTGCTCAGACTTGTCGTCCTGATGGAAGTTCCTTCATAGTAGCTTCCTAGGTTATATTTGACTACAGTGATATATCCCAGAGAATTTTACTAAAGGTATCCAGAATTCTAACTCCTTGCTTTTGTCTTTAGGGATATCGCATAAGATCAGAGGACGTATTCTTGACACGCCACATAGCTATCTACACCCATAATAGCGTTTACGCTTCGAGAGGGGAAAGTGGCAAGAATTGTAGGAGGGCCGTTATTAAGGCAACGCTCCTACTCGTACTGTTGTTGAGCGCCAGCACAACGCCGTGTCCTGGCGCCATCTTGTCATTCTTTCTCAAGTAGCGTTCCTAGCTCGGTGTTATTCCTTGTGCCTCTCGCTATTTTGGAGCTTATTTCTGTTATGATGCTTTCCCCAGCCTCATCTGCCTCTGGAAAGTTGAGTATTATCTTAATTTGTATAAATGTAAGCTGTTGCCTAGCCGGATGGCGTCTTGGACGCGGTCGTTCTGTTTGCATGTGCATTTAGTTAGCCAGAACGACATTCCCGGTATACTGTATATCGCTTTAATAAATTTAGCTATTTAGCAATTTAGCTAGGAAATTTTATATTATGCCGATTGTTTCGTAGATTTGGCAATTTATTTACCAAACCCCACGAGTGCTAGGCTTGTAAGGACACCGATCCCTTCGTCGTCCAGAAAATCGACAAACTACTTATTTATTTGAATTCTCTTTTCGCCACACTGTGGTTTCCCATGTATATATATTCCGCTCTACCAGAGCTACATTTTGACATATGTATCATTTCATTACATGTTTCTGTTAACTCATAATTCGTATATTTGTAAGTGTAAGAAAACACATATATTTTGGCGGGCACTTCAATCTGATTTGGCGCCAGCGCCATCCTACCTTTCCGTCCGCACCTTGTAATATACTCCCGTGCACATTCGAATAAAGTATCAATTGATCTTGGTGACGCTTGTCTCACTGTCCTTACAACTGGTGACCCCGGAGTTGAAAGTAGCACCAGCGGTTTTGGCTTTGCCATTAACGGACTTATTACGGCCGTGCTACCTTCTCCATACTCCGTTACCTTAGGCACGAGCCTGCCTTTGGTTCTCCCACACTTCGGTGACCGTAAGGCAGTAGGATGAGCTTAACCGACATATCAACTTCTCACCTCTTCGCCGACTCGTCGTCTGGCCACGATGCAGGAATCAACACGCCCATCGCACCCAACGGCCTTGCCTCCACGCCCAAAGTCAAACTGCCGCCCTTTTCTCAACACAACACCGCTTCCTGGTTCCTGAGAGCGGACGTACTCTTCCTCGTCGCTACTTGAAGAGGTATTCGACAAGATTTCCCCATGGCTCGACGCCCAGGCCGGCCAAGTTTCATACGATGACCTCAGAACGAAACTCATCGGTATCTACTCCCTCTCCGTCTCGCCGGCAAGCCCATGGGTGACACGTCTCCTGTCGAGGCGTGGGACGAGCTAACCGGCCTGCTTATGCTCCCCAAAATAGACAGCAACGGCCGACGACGTGAGATTAGCTTATCTCGCGAAATCTTTCTTCGACGCCTACCACAGGACGTACGGGCCCAATTGACAGACGCCGACACGCTCCCGATGAACGAACTCCTGTCGAAGGCTCAGAAGCTCCACGAGGCCTCCAAAGCATCTCGCCTCGGAGCATCATCGTCATCACCGCCTCCGTTCTCCTCCTTCAGCAGCTGCTCTTCCATAGACTCCTCGGCAATGGCACTTGAGGACGACGAGATCAACATTCTATCAAGAAAGAAACCACCGCAACCGACGTGACCGAACCTTAGGACTAACCCAGCATGGTGCTTCTACCACCAACAGTTCGGCAGTGACGCCAAGAAATGTAGAGCACCATGCAGTTTCCCTAGAAGATGACGCCAGAAGCATCCACCTGCCACCATAGCAGCCGCAGTTAACCATAACAAGAATGGTTTCTATATCCTCGATACCATTTCCAACCGTAGACTCATGGTGGACACCGGCGCAATCCAGTCAATGTTCCCACCTTCCAAGTCCTACCTAGACCGTGGTCCCAACAAAAACGCTCCCTCACTCATCGCCGCCAACGGATCTCCCATATGGTGCTATGGGATCAAGACCCTCAAGATATCTATCAGGGGCCGTTCGTATTCTTGGCCCTTCGCTATCGCTGACGTCAATCGCCCCCTCCTCGGTGCGGATTTCCTCGCCCACCATGGACTCCTCGTCGATGTCGCTAACACACGTCTCATCGACACGGGAACCTGCCAGTTCCGCGCCCTAGAACACGGCCCTGCAACAATGTCCGTATCCGCCGTAACGACGCACCCCTACGCCGACCTCCTACGAGAATTTCCCGAGGTTTTCGAGCCCGAGCTCCGACACTCGCCAGGTTCTCCATCCAAGCATGGAATCTACCACCACATCACAACGACAGGACCTCCCACTCACGCCAAATTCCGCCGCCTTCCGCCCCAGAAACTGAAGGATGCCAAACGCGCCTTCGAGGACATGGAACGCATGGGTATCTGTAAGAAAGCATCGAGCCCCTGGGCATCACCCCCTGCACATGGTTAAAAAGCCGGACGGGTCCTGGAGACCTTGCGGCGACTACAGGCGCCTCAACCTCATCACAATGCCCGATCATTACCCGCTGCCCAACATGCAGGACCTAACGAACGCGTTGCACGGCGCGAAGTATTTTACCAAGATGGACCTCCTCAAGTCTTATTTCCAGGTCCCCGTATTCCCGGAAGACATCCTGAAAACTGCCATTGTAACGCCGTTTGGATCCTACACCTTCGCATACTCAACCTTCGGTCTACGCAACGCCGGGGCGACCTTCCAACGACTAATGGATAGCATTCTGGGTGACCTACCTTTCTGCGTCTGCTACGTCGATGACATCCTAATATTCTCGAAAACCAAGGAGGAACACCGGAGGCACGTCCGCACCGTCCTCAAACGCCTACAGGAGAACGGCCTGGTCGTACGCTTCGACAAATGCACGTTCGGTGCGGAGGGAGTGGATTTCCTTGGTCACCGCGTATCCTTGCGCGGGGTAAAACCCATGACAACCAAGGTCGACGCCATCAGGAAGTTCCCGATGCCTACGACCATCCGCCAACTTCAGGAGTTCCTGGGAATGGTCAATTACTACAGGCGCTTCATCCCCAACATCGCACAAACCCTGTCACCCCTCGACGACGTCCTAAAGGAAAAGCAAAAAAACTCGAGTGGGGTTTGCCCCAGCAACAGGCATTCGCTCGGACGAAGGATGCCCTTGCGAATGCCACCACCCTGGCTCATTTCGACGACAACACGCCCCTGCGACTAACGACCGACGCCAGCAACGTCGGGGCTGTGGGGCTGTGCTGGAGCAACTCGTCGATGGTTCTCCTCGACCGCTGGCATTCTTCAGCAAGAAATTGAAACCCGCCGAAACAAGATACAGCACCTTCGATAGGGAACTCCTCGCCGTCTACCTCGCCGTCCGCCACTTCAGGCACATCGTGGAGGGTACCCCCTTTCTTAGTCGCGACGGACCATCAACCCCTCATACATGCCTTCACGAAATCGACGGACGCATGGTCCTCCCGACAACAACGTCATCTCGCATCAATCGCCGAATTCGGGTGCACCATACGTTACGTCCCAGGAAAGAAAAACCCAGTCGCGGACGCCCTTTCAAGGATTGAAATTGACGCGATCCACCTGGGAATCGACTACGCCAATCTCGCAACCGAACAACGCACCGACCGAGAAGCACAGGATCACCTGATGGGGCCATCCGCGCTCAAGATAAGTGCGATTCCCCTCGGACCAGCAGGAGTAACTATTCTTTGCGACACCAGCACGGGCCGCCCACGTCCCTGGATACCAGCCTCCTGCAGAAGGAAAATATTCGATATCATCCATGGACTTTCACACCCCTCAGGACGCACCACCGCTCGCCTTCTGTCTGAAAAGTTTGTCTGGCCAGGGATAAAAAAGGACGCCCGGGAATGGGCGAAGTCATGCATCAACTGCCAGTCAAGCAAGGTCAGCCATCACACCGAATCGGGTAGGCGATTTTCCCCAGCCAAAAAGACGTTTCGTCCATATACACATCGACGTCGTGGGACCATTGCCCCCTTCTGGATCTGCTTGCTACCTGCTTACGATCCTCGATCGCTCCACGAGGTGGTTGGAGGCATCGCCGATGACCGAAGCTACGACTCAAGCATGCGCCGAAGCCCTCCTGTCAAGCTGGGTGAGCAGGTTTGGCGTTCCTGACGACATCACGACTGACAGAGGCCCCGCTTTCCTCTCAGAAATATGGCTCGCTTTGGCAAACCTGATGGGGACGACGCTCCACAGCATACAACCCCGTGGCAAACGGCATGGTCGAAAGAACTCACCGCGCCCTCAAGGCGTCCCTGATGGCGAGCTGCACCGACGGGGACTGGAAATCACGACTTCCTTGGGTAGTCCTCGGCCTTCGCACCGCCACTCGCGCAGACGGCGAACCTTCGCCCGCTGAAAAGGTTTACGGGGAAGCGCTCGCAGTTCCTGGCGAATTCTTTCCCTCATCAACCGACGACACGCAGCTGGATCAACTAAGGGACATCGCCAGGAAGTTCAGGCCGTGTCTCAAAACTTACCAGGACAGAACCAAGCACTTCAAGCCAAAAAGCCTGGATGACTGCGGGTACGTTTTCATCCGTGTCAACGCTCATCGACAACCACTAACTAGACCTTATCGAGGCCCCTACCGGGTAATTAAAAGACAACGAAAGCCTTCCTTCTCGACGTCCATGGCCAAGAGGACTGGGTCTCAATAGACCGCGTGAAACCAGCGTTTCTCGAAGGAAGCGACACCGCCTCCGCCGGACCTGGCAGATCCAGAGTTCCACCTCAAAACAAGCCGTCCAACGAAAGAAAAATCATCAAACGACGACAAGAGGAAGAGATCCTTACACCGACCACCAGCGCGCCCCTCCGTTCAAAAACAAGAGGAACCCTCCGACGCCCGAAAAGATACTAAGATTGATCATCAGCCCTCTACACCGCCCGATGTCTTGGGGGGGGGGGGAGAGTACTTGTAAGGACACCGATCCCTTCGTCGTCCAGAAAATCGACAAACTACTTATTTATTTGAATTCTCTTTTCGCCACACTGTGGTTTCCCATGTATATATATTCCGCTCTACCAGAGCTACATTTTGACATATGTATCATTTCATTACTGTACATGTTTCTGTTAACTCATAATTCGTATATTTGTAAGTGTAAGAAAACACATATATTTTGGCGGGCACTTCAATCTGATTTGGCGCCAGCGCCATCCTACCTTTCCGTCCGCACCTTGTAATATACTCCCGTGCACATTCGAATAAAGTATCAGTTGATCTTGGGGACGCTTGTCTCACTGTCCTTACAGGCTTCCTAGCCTAGGCACCTACATTTACTTTCATGCATGATATAGTTTTCCTGGTGTGATAATTTATTGAAGCTTTAGGCAATATTTTATACATATATAAGATATTACTGAATATAAATGTTCCTCTTCCAAGATAAGAGTTTCGGTGACCGATTCTCACCTCGCCTAGGCTACTAGCCTAGGGGCTTTAGTATACTTTCATACATGTCCCCGATTGCCCTTGTATCGTTTTTTAAGTGGAGACTGACGCCTCCTATTCCTTTTAAGTCGATACTAATCTCCTTGGGAGATTTAGGAGCAATCCCTTTCCCTCTGAGTTAGCCTAGGCTAACCCTTGTCAGCTTTACCGCGAATTTTATTGGGTAAATCTAGGCTAGGGTGTTTCTGTTCCTTCCCTCAACCGCAGAGGTCGGTTTTGAGTTTAGGACAGAACATCAGAGTACAGTATTCGTCTGTGGTCGGTGGCCGTCGGGCTTGGTGAATTGAATTCCTAAGTCAGGTTAGGCTACCGATGCAGGAGGCTAGACCTCCCTAGGCCTCACCTGAAGGCATTATATGATATAATGCCTCCTCCCTGTGGCCTAGCAGACAGTCCTGTGCCGGCAGATCCTAAGCTGAAGAATTGAATTCTTCCCTTGCTTAGGGTCTCCGATACTAGACTCTATTCCTAACACCTGAGACAGCAGCCAGGGTGCCGCCATCTCATACTATTAGGCTAACCCCAGACTAGGGAATTTAATTCCCTGGCCCCTTGGGGTTGTCTTTATGTTTGAACAGAGTCTTTTTGGGCTCAAGCCATGTCGTCCTGATGGAAGTTCCTCTAAGGTAGCTTCCTAGGGTATATTACAACTACGGCGATATTCTCAGAGAATTTACCTTAAGGTACCCAGAATTCTAACTCCTGGAGCGAATATCCCTAATAAAAGAGCCAGGGATATCGTATAAATCAGAGGACGTATTCTTGACACGCCACATGGCAATCTGTACCCCGAACAGAGTTAACACTTCGTAGGGGTCAAATGGCAAGAAAACGAAAACGAGAAAGAAAAGGGGAGAGCCGTTCGTAAGGCCCTCTCTTCTCCCGTTTCGTAAGCGTGCCCTGCGCCGATTCTGGCGCCATCTGCATTCCTTTTTGCGTAGCTTTACAACTCGGTGTTTTTTCCCTGTATTTCTACCAAAATCTTGGATTTACTCTTTAATTATGCTTTCTCCAACTTCTTCTGCTTCGGATAAGTTGAGTACTATTTCTTTTATGTATAAATGTAGGCTCTTGATTAAAATTAAAGTAATTAAAAGAGTTATCTTTGATACAAGAGCTGTTGCCTGCTGGAGGCGTCCTGGACGCTGTCGCTCGCTAGAATAGGATTTATTTGGTTAGCAGAGCGACGTTCCCAGCCCCTTTCGCTTTAATAATTAGCTGATTAGCTTATTTAGGAATGCTGTTATGATGCTTTAGTATAGCGCCTGGCGAAAGTTTTGCCTAGGCTGACCGACACTAGTCTTCGTTGCCTAGTTGTTGGCCCTTGTACTTCCTGCATGATAATTAGTCTTCCAAGTGTGATTTTATACTGTTTAAAGCGTTAGGCAACGTTATACATATAAGCCTTTTTCGAGTATTTTCCAAGATAGTATTGGATGAGTTTCGGTGATTTAGGTAATCGATTCTCTTAGTGCCTAGGCTAGGTTGTCTTAGGCTATTAAAATATTGTCTGTTTCCCCGTTTGCTCCCTTCTCTTCGGGGAAGGGGCAAACCCTTTCCCTCTGCTTAAGCCTTAGGCTTAACTCTAGTTGTTTGTTTGAATTAATTTTCAAATATAACTATGCTGGAGTAGTACTGTACCTTCCTGCTCCAACAGGTTTGGTTCAGAGAAGGACAGTACAGCAGTGTATTAGTCTGAGTCCGTGTTGGTCTAGCGTGGGGCAGTCTCTCCCTTGCTGCCTGACACGGGCATAGGAGGTTTATCCTCCTTTGATCACCTTGGAGGGTTTCTGTAGTTATGATCCCTTCGCTCGGTGACCCCTCAGACTTGTCCTCTTTGCTGTTCCGGGTTCGGGATATGTTCCCTTTCCGGATTAGCAATTCCTTCCTTGCCTTGGTTTTAGGGAGGCAGCCAGTAGTGCCGGCCTCCCTCCCTGGATTTTCCCTGGCTGAGATGGGCTTTCTTAGTTGGGGATGATCCTTAACCAAGGCAAGGTTGGACAGGACCCTCTGTCCTTCCCTTCTGTTTTTTCCGTTTTCCTTTGTGTCAGCCGTCTCACATCCGTACCTAGCCTAGGTTAGGATGGGGAGCTGACGTGGTCCCCTGTCGGCCAGCAGAGTGTGCCGACCGGCAGAGGCCCTATCCCTTGAGTGCTGCCCGGTCCTTCCTTGGTCCCTCAACCGCTGCCGTCTGTAGATTCAGTAAGCAGTGGTTAGGAAGCCTGACTTAGTGTCTCCCCTTCCTCTCGGCACTCTTTCGGGTGTCGGGCGCGGAGGTACATAGCCTCTGAGCCCGGCACCCATTCTGTTGTCTTCTTTTGTGTTGTCCTTGCCGTCTGCCGGCCTGGCCGGCCGTCGGTAGGGGGGTGTTCGCTAGTTCTCTTGCTGTCGGTCGGCAGTGGTTATATGCCTTTGCTGGCCGGTCTCCTTGCTCACCTGCCGGCCGCTATGAGTGGGGGCCGGCAGCCGGGCGCTACCCGGTGTGGATGCCAGCCGGCAGGGTTTACTCACCGCTGCCGGCCGGCCTGCTACATCGCTCGGTTAGCCGGCCACTAAGAGTGATGGCCGGCAGCTGGGTGCCAACCGGGTAGCTACGGACCGGCAACCACTGCCGGCCGGTTCAGGCATAGGAACTGGAGTTCTCCCCCGTCTGGGTGGTCCTAAGTTGCATACTTGAGACCTACCTTTGGAAAAGGGGGGGGGGGGGTACTGACCGGCAAGAGCCGGCCGGCACACCACCCTCATGTACTGTATCAGTCTTCCCTGTATGGTGTATTCTACCAGGGGAGACCATGATATAGTAGGTTACAACACTGTCTTTTCTAACTTGTGTTGCCTTGTGCAGGCACTTGGTGTTGCCTTACAGGGATGAAAAGAGAATTCTTTTCATCTTTAGCTAGAATGGTAAAATCTTACCTTAGGTGTGAGCTACACCTAATTTCCCTCGGGAAATATGATCTTTGGTTATTCTAGCAAAGACTAACCATTTGATTTTAATGGCTGGTGGGCTTCCACAGGTGATTGTGTGGGATTCACAAGTATGTGTCTTTCCCTTATTCTTTGTGGTCTTGCACGACCCGTTGCTGTTGGCCTTACAGATAAGAAAGTGAGTTCTTTCTTGTCTACTATCCGGTATTTTAAAATCATTCTTTTGGAAATTTTCCATTGGTTAATCTGGCATAGATTAACCATACGATTTTATTATCTGGAAGGCTACAACAATTGGTTGTGCGGGAAATACAAGGATGTGTCTTTCCTTTCCAATTTGTTATGCTACTGTGCATATCCAGTGATACGTAGTTCACTTGATACTCATGGAAATTTCTTCTCTTTACAGGAGGACCATCCGTAGTGCGGATGTGTTTTCTGCATCGTCCGCAGTAGGACTTCTGCGGACATGGTTTTGAAGGAGGCGTGTGGCATGCGCTGTCTCCACGGATGTTCTCCGGTATTGGGTCCCTCAGGTATGTTTCGTATGCACTAACCTATTTATTGAGGCTTTTGCTTTTCGCTTCGCTCAAAATCCGTTTTTGTCTCCCCTAGAACGGTGGATTCAAGGGATATAGCTAGGGAGAAGCTTCGTACCTGGGTGAGGGGCTTTCAGAAGATCACCGCTGGACCTTATCTTCCAAGTGAGAAGATGAGGGCTTTCTTTTTTCCCTAGGGCATCAACTGTTACAGTGATTCCCCAGCCTCAAGAGGAGGTCCCCCTAATTCAGATCCCGGTGGATGCTGAAGTGGCGGTCGCCTTGCTTAGCATCCAGTTGGACGACAGGATGTCAGACGTGTCCGAACGTCTGGAGGAAGACCTCCTGGCAGAAGGCCAGGATGAAGTTCGAGCTCCGGACAAGGTAGCGGAAGAGGCCGAGAGATGTCGGCTGCTCCGGTTCAGGTCCTTGAACCTGCTCCCTCAACATCGTCTGCTCTCGCAGTAGAGCAGACCCTCCCTCCATTGTTGGCTTGATCCAACAAAGGCAGAGGGAGAAGAATGGGAAGGCAGCTGCATTGTAACTGCAGGGGCATATCCGGACTGCTATGTCCGGTTGAGGGAGGTACCAGCTTCAAAGGAAGAGACAGAGCCGGAGGAGGTCGTAGTGTTAGACCATGCTAGGCTCATGCTTTGATTTTATCTTCGATGAAAGAGAGGGACTTCATGAACTCAAAGGTAGCTGTATTTGAGTAAGAGGCTCCCTTCCTTTGTGTCCTCTCCTGCCAGAGCCTTCCCCCTTTTCGCTGAAAGGGTTTGCGGCGGTTTTGAAAACAGTCGAGGCTGGCAAGCCTTTCCCCTCCCTGGTGGAGTGTAAACCCTTGTTGCTGGCCTTTAGAAAGGAAGATTAAGTAAGCAAAACAAGGACTGGAAGGACGTCTATCTTACCTTCTCAGTCCAGATGTGGGAGGCGGATTTTGCCGGATACCGGTTCGGCGAGATCCTCTCTAAGCTGTCTGGCTTTCTTTTGCGGAGAGAACTCGAAACAAAAGAAAGACTGGCTGCCTCTTTGTCTCTTCAGTCCACTTTTGAGACGATGACAAGTGACCCCAAGGTCCATGAAATGTTCATGGTTGTGATCAAGACTCATCTGGCCACTGTGACGAAGGATCTTTACAGCTCAGTCAGGGCGAAGAGAGCCTGTAGGGAGTTCGTGTTCGCCCGGGCTACGATGAGGCACGAGCCAAAGAAACTAATCTCCTCCAACAGTTGGGACAAAGACCTTTTCCCTAGTGAATAGGTCAAAGAGGTTGATAGGGCCGCCACGGAAGATAGAAATCTTCTCTAGGAGTGGGGCCTGTCTACCAAGAGAAATTCTTCCCCGGATGGGTCCCCAACCTTTGAGGAAGACTAAAAGGATTAGGATACTTTCTCGGCCAGCTAAGTCAAGTAGACAACAGCAGCAACGGCATTTGCTGATGCCCTCAGTGCCCCAGATGGTGGCAAAAACCCTGACCACACTTCAGTGGGTTCCCCAATCCGTGTGGACACAGTCTCCGGCATTCAACCCATCGTTCGAAGGTCAGTCAACTTCCTGTCAAGCAAGCCTAGAGGAGCAGCCAGAAGTTCGTCTAGGCGCCCCTCAAGGAGAAGGGGTTTCATGGTGGTCGCGGTCAGAGAGGCAAGACCTCAGGACAACAGTCCGAGCGAGATGATATTGGTAGGAGGGAGTCTCCAATGCTTTCGGGATCGGTGGACCTTCGATCCCTGGGTCCACAGCCTACTCAAGAAGGGACTGGGCTGGAGCTGGTACAGCACTCCATCCCCATACCCTCGGGGTTTTTCCGACACTCCACCCCCGTTCTGGAGGAGTTCATTCAAGAACTGTTAGAGGAAAAGTGATCCGAAGGGTAAAGTCCATCTAATTCCAAGGGAGGCTGTTTTGTGTTCCCAAGAAGGACTCGGAAAACTCGGAGTCATTCTGGACTTGTCGCCACTTAACAAGTTCATAGCGAACTACAGGTTCAAGATGCTAACAATGCAACACATAAGGACCTTACTGCCCAAGAGGGCATTTACCGCCTCCATAGTTTTGTCAGACGCCTATTGGCACGTTCCAATCTATTGTCGATTCTCCTCCTACCTAAGGTTCAGGCTACAACGAAGACTATACGCCTTCAGAGCCATGCCTCTCGGGCTAAAAATAGCCCCAAGGATTTTCACGAAGCTTGCGAACGTAGTTCTCAGTCAATTACGCCTAAAGGGAATTCAGGTAGTAGCCTACCTGGATTTTTGGCTGGTGTGGGCAGCATCCAGGACAGAATGCTTGCAAGCTTCCCTGTATGTGATCCATTTCCTAGATTATCTAGGCTTCAAGATCATCAGGAAAAGTCTCAACTTTCTCCATCTCTAAGTTCCGGTGGGTGTGAATCCACTGGGACCTAATGTAACACCGTTTTCTCCGTCATGGCGGAGAAAAGAAAGTAGATAGCTGGTTCTGTCAAGCGACTTCTAGACTCCGTATGGATATCAGATGCGAACTGGAGAGTGTACTGGGGTCTCTCCAGTTTACTTCGGTGACAGACCCGGTGCTAAGAGCACAGCTAAAGGATGCAACCGGAGATTGGAGTAGTTATGCATCAGATGCGCGAAGAGATCTGAGAAGACCAGTTCCGCTTCGTCTGAATACTCTTCTCAGGCCTTGGTTCCAAGCCAGACTTCTTAGGAAGTCGGTTCTTCTTCACCCACCTCCCCCGTCGGTGACGAGTCACTCAGACGCCTCGAAGGAGGGATGGGGAGTTCGCTCTCATCAGAAAAAGGCCCAAGGGTCTTGGTCCAGTCTATTCAAGACCTCTCAGTCATTTTCTAGAGGCTATGACAGTCCTTCTTTCCTTAAAGAAAGTCTCCCCGCGTCGCTCGATCCACATTAGGTTGGTGCTGGACAGCGGGGGAGTTGTGAGATCCTTGAATCGACAAGGATCAAGGTCACCACCTCTCAACCAGGTGACGTTGGCCATCTTCCGATTTGGGGGAAGAAGAAGTGGTACCTGTCAGCAGTTCACCTTCAAGGAGTCCGCAATGTGACAGCGGACGCTCTATCCAGGTTCACACCGATAGAGTCGGAATGGTCCCTAGACGCAGGATCATTCTCTTTCATTCTGAGTCAAGTCCCAGAACTGCAGCTAGACCTCTTTGCGACGAAAGACAACAAGAAGTTGCCCCTGTATGTGTCCCCGTACGAGGACCCCTTGGCGGAAGCAGTGGACGCGATGTCACTCGACTGGAACAGATGGTTCAGGATTTATCTGTTCCCTCCTCACAACCTTCTGTTGAGGGTCCTCAACAAACTGAGATCATTTAAGGGAGTAGCGGCAGTAGCGGCCCACAAGTGGCCGAACAGTGTGTGGTTCCCTCTGGCATTGGAGCTACAGTTGGAGTTTCTACCGCTACCAGATCCAGTTCTGACCCAGCGAGTCCAGAAGTCAATTGTCTGCACTTCATTACAGAAAACCCGGACCCAGCAGCTCATGATTTTCTTTCCTTAACAGGTGAGAAAGTGTTTCGGATTTCGAAAGCCAGCATAGACTTCCTAGAGGATTATAAGTGCAAACCTATTAAAAGGCAATATGAGTCATCTTGGAGAGAATGGGTAGCCTTTGTCAGGCGAAGAATCCGCAGGAGATCACGACGAACTTCTGCTTATTTTTCTTCATCCATCTCCATGGTTATGGATCGGTAGCTAACATGATTTTAACATGTAGGTCTGCTTTGACAAGACCCATTCTATATGCCTTCCAAGTCGACCTCGCTATCGAGATCTTTTATAAAAGTTCCGAAAGCCTGCGCTAGGCTCAGACCTTTAGCACCTCCAAAGCCCAATTCATGGTCTTTAGAAAAGTTCTTCATTTTGCTTCGCTGTTGAACAATAAGGAGTGTGCGTTAAAGGATTTGACCCATAAGTTATCCTCCTTTTTGCACTCGCGTCCGGGGCCAGGGTTAGTGAGATCTTACCCCTCTCGAGAGAGGAAGGTCGTGTTCAGTTCCTGGATGGGTGAGCTGAACCTGTTTCCGGATCCTACGTTTCTCACCAAGAACGAGTTACCCACCATCAGGTGGGGTCCCTGAAGAATCTGCCCTCTGAAAGAAGATGCATCTCTATGTCCAGTAGAATGCCTAAAGGTCTATCTTCGTAGAACTTCAGACTTCAAGGGTGGTCAACTGGTCAGGGGAGAAACGTCAGGCTCAAATTTTATCACTGAAAAAACTCAGGGGAAAATCACATATCTTATTCGCAGAGCGGATCCCGACTGTTCACCCACAGGTCACGATCCGAGGAAAGTTGCTTCATCCTTAAACTTCTTTAGTTGTAGGGATTTTGAACATCTTCGTTCGTACACTGGCTGGAAGTCTTCCAGAGTGTTCTTTCGTCACTATGCGAAGCAAGTGCAGCAACTAAGAGGTTCTGTGGTAACAGTGGGTTGCGTCGTTAACCCTGCTGTTTAACTCTGCGAGGAACAGTAGCTTAATTGGGACAATTAATTCCAGGGTGAGTATGTAGTCACATGCTGTACTACAAACTATGTGAGGGTACTGGGTGACCCACGTTGACTGTTCCACTTTCAAAGGTGAACCTAGCATAAGTGCAAACATGCGTGCCGAGCGTTTCTAACGCTAATGTGACTGATTAGTAATACAGACTTTTGACTTGGATACTTTGGTATCTTAAAAGTGGCTCCAATGTTTTTCTTTCAGACAAACAAGTTTCTGTTTACTATCATACTTATCCTTAAAGTTTTGGTTATCATCCTCTTATATATAGATATATATATATATATATATATATGAGTGTGGTTAACCTGTTTGTTTATTGTCTGTCAATAAACTGGTTCTTGAGAACCTTGCGACTCCTTCACCTGTGAGCATTCATTCTATGTATATTTACCCGGGGATAATTCTAATAGAATGTTCCTTTATGCAAGCTAATATTGCATTGGTTTATGCTTTCCCTTAGCTGGAGGACTCCCTCCCATAAAGGGATGGTGGCGGATTTACGAGTTTCCTCCTAAGCGGATATAAACCTTTGTCCAATACGTGTTTTGAGCGGAGGACTGGTCGATATTTCATATTGACACAGTGATTCTTTTCGAACTTTGCTTTACCTAGTATGGGGTGAGACCACTATACTCGCTTGCCTGGGGTTCATACTTAGATATATGTACTCTTCGAGACTTTCCCAGAGTCTAGTAAGACTCTTCCCTGTTGGGGGCAGGAAGCTCTATCATGGTTTATGATTAGTTGAAAAGATGTATGACGGTAACATCTTAGGTCTCTATGTCGCGTCGACTGGGGGAAATACTTCTGAAGGAGTACGGCACATTTTGAGAATCCACAGATACAGTAATGCTCTGGTATACTTCCATCAGGACGACATGGCTTGAGCCCAAAAAACGGATTTTGAGCGAAGCGAAAAATCTATTTTTGGGTAAGATGGCCATGTCGTCCTGATGGACCCGCCCTTCCCTTTCTATGAAAGGGCCGTAGGACCCCTCCCTACATACAGTATCTGTAGCACCTCGTGTTTCGCTACAAGGAATGCAGATGGCGCCAGAATCGGCGCAGGGCACGCTTACGAAACGGGAGAAGAGAGGGCCTTACGAACGGCTCTCCCCTTTTCTTTCTCGTTTTCGTTTTCTTGCCATTTGACCCCTACGAAGTGTTAACTCTGTTCGGGGTACAGATTGCCATGTGGCGTGTCAAGAATACGTCCTCTGATTTATACGATATCCCTGGCTCTTTTATTAGGGATATTCGCTCAGGAGTTAGAATTCTGGGTACCTTAAGGTAAATTCTCTGGGAATATCGCCGTAGTTGTAATATACCCTAGGAAGCTACCTTAGAGGAACTTCCATCAGGACGACATGGCCATCTTACCCAAAAATAGATTTTTCGCTTCGCTCAAAATCCGTTTTTTATGCGAGGTAGAACCTGCCGGCTACTACCTAACCTACGGGACCCTTACCCCTCCCCTTGCTGTCCTTTATTATTGGCCTAGCTTTCACACATCTTGACCATCATTCTACAATCGGCCTTAGTGCAGATAGATTTTGGGATTGGCTCGGGTTCTCTGTCGGCTGGCAGAGATTCCCCTAACCTATCGAGTGTTCTTCAGTCCTCTCTTCGACTGCTTTCCATAGCCCTACCGGCTGGTACCGGTGGGGTTGTGGCTGGATTGAAGCCCGAATGTAATTCCCCCTTCCATATGAACCCTCATTCTGGATGGCGGTCTGCAAGACTGAGCCTTTGCTTCCCCCTCCCATCCATGCTTTCTCTCTCTTACCAAGTACCCTGGGCCCAGCTGGCGGCGACCTAGAGCCGCTGGCAGCCGGCAGGACTGCGGTCCGCCGACAGATTACACTGCTGCCGATTGTTATGGGTTGCCAATGGCCAGCGACCCAACGACAGCCGGTACACAGCGGACGGCTGCCGGCAAACTATGTTGACTGCTGACAGCCGGTCGAACATTTGTCTGACGACATATCATTCACCGCCGGCTGCCGGTGGAACCGCCGAATGTTGGCGACCCTCCGGCTGCCAGCGGCATGCAACTGCCGGCGGTCTGCCGCCCACTAACTCTTGAAGGCAGTATACCTTCAAAAAACCCAGGAACTACCAGCGTATGCCGGTAGGTACTACAGTATATGGCCGTGGAGTGGTCAGCAATGATTGCGATATTGATTATTCCGCAATAAATAGGCCACTGTACGATCTGTACGGTAGCCCATACATTTCCAATCTACAAGGTGCTTCATGGGCAGCCTATTGTGAGACCACTAGATAAAGAGAGTGATTCTCTCTTTTCATAAAAGTTATCAATGATCACTTTATTCCATCCCCAATATTGAATTCTCGAAGACGGTGTTATGTTACACCTTTATATATCCTAAGGATAAAATGTCTTCTATTAATAATTCTATTTTAGAATACCCAAAATTCAATGAGCAGGAAACACATGTAGGTGTCTTTCCTCCTTTTCAAGCTTACCTATCCTAGGCTAAAATATACATAACATTGTATGATGAGATTGTGAGATATTTCACCGAATACTCATCCGCCTTTCCTTTCTTTAAAGGAGGACTATCCCGAGTGCGGAAATCATTTCTGCAAGGTCCGCAGCAAGAACTTCTGCAGCCAAGGTTTATGCAGGACCCACGCTCACTGCGCGACGATGAAGGGCTCTCTGAAGTATTGGGACCCCCAGGTATGTGACATTTGTTCCAATCTGGTTACTGAGGCTTTTGATGATCAAAAGTCTACTGAGTCAAGGGATGCAGCAAGAGAGAAGCTGTGGAAATGGGTCGAGGGTTTTCAGAAGAATACCACTGGCCCATACCTTCCTAATGAAAGAATGAGGGCTTGTCTTTTCCCTAGGGCATCTTTGGATGCAGTTATCCCTCAAGCTCAAGCTGAGATCCCCCTCGTCCAGATTCCGTTAGAATATGATGTTTCTGATGCCATGGACATCCAACTAGAAGACAACATGTCGGTAGTTTCCAAGGGTACGGAACGGAGTCTTCTAGCAGAAGAGCAGGAGTCTGTTTTACCTCCTGAAGGCGACGATGCAGTAGCCAAAGTTATTTCGGTTTCATCGGCTCCAATGACTAAGCCTATCCCGTCGACCTCCTCTGCCCCCCAACTGGATACGATTAGCCACACGTTAACTTCTCTCCTGTCTATGATTCAGGCCATGAAGAAGGAGTCATCTGAGAAGGAAGCTACGCTTCGTTCAGAGATGCACCAACTCGTGACTTCCTGTTTAGCCCCCAAGAAGCTAAACGTTAAGGAACTTCCCCCTTTCTCGGACGTCAACCCTTGGAGGTATGCTGAACACATGCCTAGGTCAGGAGGGAAGATCTTCCTCTCCGACAAGCTGGGTACGGTCCCAGTGGAAGATATAGAGTTCTGGCCTAGCAAAGGCGCATATCCTGACTGTTACATCCGCTTAAGGACGGAACCTCCCTCAAAAGAGGAAACAGAGTCGAAAGAGGTCATCATACTGGACCTCCCCAAGGCCCAAGCCCTGTTCACTAAGACCTTTTAAGAGAGGGCCTTTACTAGTTCCAAGGTGCCGGCTCTCAGCAAGAAGCACCCATCCTTCAGTGCTGCTTCTTCCCGTGCCTTCCCCTTTATGGAAAAAGGGTTCAAGGCAGCCTTAAAGGCAGTCGAGGCAGGGAAACTTTGTCCCACACTCGAGGAGTGTACTGTAGACCCTTTTCCCTTGCCCTACCATCAAACGATGCGGACTGGAAGGATGTTTATAACACCTTCTCAGCCGGGAAGTTGGAGGCTGACATTGCCGGACGTCAGTTCGGAGAAGACCTCCCGAAGTTGTCGGACTTCCACCTGCACAGGGAGCAGGAGACGAAGGAGAGACTTGCCCCCTCTATGTCGCCGCAGTCTGGACTAGAGACGATGGCAAGTGTTCCAGATACCCCAGATATGTATATGGTCTTTGCCAAAGCTCATTTGGCAACGGTCACCAAAGACCTGTACAACTTCATTAAAGCCAGACGGGCTTGTAGAGAGTTCGTGTTCGCCTCGGCTGCGGTGAGGCACGAACCAAGGAAGCTGATAGCTTCCAACATCTGGGGAAAAGACCTTTTCCCAAGCGAAATGGTCAAAGAGGTTGTCGACAAAGCTGCCACGGAGAATCAGAATCTTCTCCACAAGTGGGGCTTGTCGACCAAGAGAAAGTCTTCCAGTGAGGAAGGTCCTCAACCCAAAAGGAAGACCAAGCGACCTAGAGTGCACTCTCGCCCACCACGACAACAACAACTTCCCGTGGCCACGGTGTCCCAGACGGTGACACAACCACCGACCACATTTCAGCTGGTGCCCCAACAAGTAGCGACACAGTCGCCTGCTTTTACTCCAGCCTTTGAAGGGCAATCCCCGACCTTTCGGCCGAAGTCTCGGGATTCCTTTTGTGGTTCCCCCAGACGCCCCTTTAGAGGCAGGGGCAACAAAGGTGGACGTGGCCAAGGAGGCAAGTCCTCCAACCAGCATTCAAAATGAGATGCTTCCGGTAGAAGGGAGACTTCTCCTATTCCGGGATCCCTGGACCTTCGATCCCTGGGCCCACAGCTAATCAAGAACGGAATGGGGTGGAGTTGGAACACAACTCCACCAACCTTCCCTCAATTCTTCCAACACTCAACCCCCATTCTGGAAGAATATGTCCAAGAACTCTTAGACAAGAGAGTGGTAAGGAGGGCCAAGTCCATCAAATTCCAAGGAAGGCTGTTTTGTGTTCCGAAGAAGGATTCGGAAAAGCTCAGAGTCATTCTGGACTTGTCACCACTCAACAAGTTCATAGTGAACCACAAGTTCAGAATACTTACTCTTCAACGCATAAGGACCCTACTGCCCAAACAGGCATACACAGTCTCCTTAGACATGGCGGACGCATATTGGCATGTTCCGATCAATCGACAAGTTTCCTCCTACCTAGGATTCAAGCTGCAAAAGAGACAATACGTCTTCAGAGCCATGCCCTTCGGACTAAACATACCCCCAAGGGTATTCACAAAGCTTGCGAATGCAGTCATTCGTCAACTACGCCTAAAGGGAGTTCAGGTGATTGCCTACCTGGACGACTGGCTGGTATGGGCAGCATCCGAAGAAGAATGCACGCAAGCCTCCAAGGAAGTGATCCAGTTCCTTGAACATCTAGGATTCAAGATCAACTTGGAAAAGTCTCGACTATCTCCAGCTCAAAAGTTCCAATGGCTGGGTGCTCATTGGAACTTAAAAGTCACACTGCCTCTCCATTCCATTAAAGAAGAGGAGAGAGATAGCGGGAGCTGTCAAGAGACTTCTTCAATCCGACAGGATATCAAGAAGGCAACAAGAGAGAGTGTTGGGGTCTCTCCAGTTTGCCTCAGTGACAGACCCAGTGCTGGGAGCACAATTTAAAGATGCATCAGGAGTCTGGAGAAAATATGCATCAAACGCTCGAAGAGATCTGACAAGAACAGTACCAACTCGTCTGCGATCACTCCTCAAGCCATGGTCGGAGGCAAATTACCTAAGAAAAAGGTACCTCTACAACCGCCTCCACCCTCAGTCACCGTTCACACGGATGCCTCAAAGGAAGGGTGGGGAGGCCACTCTCACCATCGGAAAGTCCAAGGAACCTGGTCCTCCCTCTTCAAGACCTTCCACATCAACATTCTAAAAGCCATGGCAGTTTTTCTCTCACTGAAAAAACTGAAACTTCGCAGCTCAATCCACATCTGACTGGTACTAGACAGCGAAGTAGTAATGAGATGCCTGAATCGACAAGGCTCGAGATCGCCTCAAATCAATCAAGTGATGTTGGCCATCTTCCGCCTAGCGGAAAAGAAGAGATGGCACTTATCAGCAGTTCACCTCCAAGGATTCCGCAATGTGACGGCGGACGCTCTATCCAGGCTCATCCCGATAGAGTCAGAATGGTCCCTAGACGCAAGATCATTCTCCTTCATCTTACGCAAAGTCTCAGGACTGCAGATAGACCTCTTTGCAACGAGCGACAACAAGAAGCTACTGTACCCCGATACGTAGCCCCATACGAGGATCCTCTAGCGGAAGCAATGGATGCAATGTCCATAGACTGGAACAGATGGTCCAGGATTTACCTGTTCCCTCTAACCAACCTCCTGCTGAAGGTCCTCAACAAGCTGAGATCCTTCCAAGGAACAGCAGTGATAGTGACTCACAAGTGGCCCAACAGCATCTGGTTCCCCCTGATAACGGAACTACGACTGAAGCTGATTCCGTTGCCGGATCCGGTTCTCACTCAGCAAATGCAGAAGTTGACTGTCTCCGCTTCATCACAGAAAACCCGGAACCTTCATCTCATGATTTTCTCACCTTAGCAGTCAAGAAAAGGTTCGGGATTTCAAAAGACAGTAACAACTTTTTAGAAGAATACAAGTCGAAATCAACTAGAAGACAGTATGAGTCTTCCTGGAAGAAATGGGTCTCCTTTGTCAAGGCAAAGAAACCAAAAGAGATATCAACAGATTTCTGTTTATCTTTCTTTATTCATCTCCATGAACAAGGTTTAGCAGCCAACATGATCTCTACGTGTAAATCTGCCCTGACTAGACCCTTACTGTATGCCTTTCAGGTGGACTTCTCCAATAAAATCTTCAATAAGATACCTAAGGCCTGCGCTAGACTTCGGCCCGCAGCACCTCCAAGGCCTCGAACAATGAAGATTGCTCTCTAAAAGACTTGACTCAAAAGGTGATATTCTTATTTGCACTAGCCTCAGGAGCCAGAGTTAGCGAAATAGTGGCCCTTTCTAGGGATGATGGCCACATTCATTTCACAGACTGCAAAAAACTGAACCTATTTCCCAACCCAGCGTTTCTCGCCAAGAATGAGCTGCCCACAAAAAGGTGGGGTCCCTGGAGAATCTGCCCTCTGAAGGAAGAAGCATCTCTATGTCCAGTAGAATGCCTATAGGTTTATCTTCGTAGAACTTCAGACTTTAAGGGAGGACAGCTTTTCAGGGGAGAAACCTCAGGTTCAACATTGTCTTTGAGATAACTTAGGGCAAAGATCACCTATTTCATTCGCAGAGCGGATCCAGACAGCACACCCGCAGGTCATGATCCGAGAAAAGTTGCTTCGTCTCTGAACTTCTTTCAGAATATGAGTTTTGAAAGTCTTCGCTCCTATACTGGATGGAAGTCATCCAGAGTTTTCTTCAAGCACTACGCCAAACAAGTGCAGGAGATAAAGCATTTTGTGGTGGCAGCAGGTAGTGTACTAAAACCTGCCGCTTGAATTCAGCAAAGAACAGTGCACTAATTGGGACTCTTTAGTGATGGGTGTACATGGTTTACTCCTACAGTGTATCATGTTTAGTGAAGTGTCTAAGTAATGACACTATAGACTGTTCTAAGTACAAAGGTGACAAAAGCATAAAAGACTTACACGTGCCATGCGTTTTCTACGCGAGTGTTTCCTTTAAACAGTAATGACAGAAACAATAGTGAAATAATACAATATTTCCTTTAAGAGTGGCTTTGTGTTTACTTTTCTGATGAAACTTTATTTCTGTTATTACCATTTTTCTTATGCTTTTACACAATATTTTCAAAGAAATCTCTCTTTAATTGTATATATATGCAACTAACGATTTCGATATACTGTTTATTAATAAACACATTTAGGAATTTTGCATCTCATTTTGCCCTAAAAATTCTAAAAACACAAATAAAGGTATCAGGGCAAATTATTATCCTCTTATTCTGAAAATATCTTCTGAATAAATACTATTTTTGTTCTAAGCAAACAAACATCACAATTATATATTATTGTATTAAGTTCAGTCCCTAGTAATGACTGACTCTGTGAACCTGATTGCTTTACTGACTACAAATTTCCTACATGAATGAAAACCTGTCTACCTTGTCTACAACACAGAAGCAGACCAAGGGAGGTGTCAGTAATCAACACATACTTTGTTCCTTCCAGAATACAAACTATGTTTTACATGTATATGATGAGACCAATATACAACTTGTTTGCTAGATTGTTCCTTGAACTTACAATCCTCGGGTTTTTTCCTAGAGCCTCCCATGACTCTTCCCTGTAGGGAGCAGGAAGCACTAACATAGTCCATGTTCAGTTGAAAGGTGTATGACGGTAACACCGTGTGTCTCTAGGTCTCTAAGACCAAGGAAAATTTATCTCGCAGTTATTGGCACTATTGAAAATCCACAGATACATTAATGCTCTGGTAAACTTCCATCAGGACGACATGGCCTGAGCCCAAAAAACGGATTTTGAGCGAAGCGAAAAATCTATTTTCGGGTGAGGTAGCCATGTCGTCTTGATGGACCCACCCTCCTTTTACAAAGGATGAATGAATCCCTCCCATATGTATTGTATCTGTAGCACCTCACTAACGCTACAAGGAATGACAAGCTGGCGCTCAACAACAGTACGAGTAGGAGCGTTGCCTTAATAACGGCCCTCCTACAATTCTTGCCACTTTCCCCTCTCGAAGCGTAAACACTATTAGGGGTGTAGATAGCTATGTGTCGTGTTAAGAATACATCCTCTGATCTTATGCGATATCCCTAAAGACAAAAGCAAGGGATATTCGCGCCAGGAGTTAGAATTCTGGATACCTTTAATAAAATTCTCTGGGATATATCAATGTAGTTAAATATAACCTAGGAAGCTACTATGAAGGAACTTCAATCAGGATGACATGGCTACCTCACCCAAAAATAGATTTTTCGCTTCACTCAAAATCCGTTTTTTTTAACAATGCTACATCTCTATTAGCTTCCTCAAAAACGCCCACTTCGATCACGCCATGGAAGCTTCTAGAAGAAATTTCTGATGCAATACGGACCACGTGTTAAGTTGTAACAAAAAGGGCAGCACGTGTCCTTTCATGATGACATATATCTTAAACAAGGATTTCCCTCAGCCTCGGTTTCTCAAAATATGCTGACTTCACTAATTAAGATGATGACATCTTGGTCAAACGGGACAGTTTCCTTATCACGGCAGGCACTCTCGGCAAGGCTGGGTTTACTTCCAAAATGCTGATGAAAATGAAGAGATGATAGGATTGCCCAAACAGGGCCACAGTCGAATCTCGTCTCGCCTCGCTCCTCACACTGAGTGTAGATATTTTTGTCTTTTAAACATCTTTTAAAAGTATTATGTCTACCCATGACACATTCCCCCCCAAAAAAAAGAAAATCTACTGATTTTACTTTTTTTTTTCTTTAAACTCATTCATCCCCAAACCGAGGAACATCTGCATGAAACCTCAACCTAACATCAGGAAAACATTCTTCTTTTGCATTCCATTCACTCAACACAAAGCTTCAGCAAAAAAAAAAGAAAAAAAAAAAAAATTCGCTAATAAAAAAAAAATTTCTCCTATTCTGAAAAATTTCTGGAAAAGCTATCAGCTATAACATTATTCTTTCCTTTTATATGAATTATCTTCAGACTATAATCTTGTAGCTCTAAACTCCACCGCATGAGACATTTATTCTTATTCTTAAATCTTTCCAAATAAACTAATGGATTGTGATCTGTATACAGTTAAAACTAGACTACTACATACATAAATCTCAAAGTGCTGTAATGCTGAAACTAAACTGAACATTTTCTTCTCAATAGTAGAAAAATTTTGTTGAGCTTTATCTAGTTTCTTTGAATAATATGCGACTGGGAGCTTCGTTCCATTCACTTCTTGCAACAAGACTCCCCATATACCAATGTCACTAGCATCGATTGCTAAATTAATTTCCTTGCTAAAATCAGGTAACAATAATACTGGCTCGTGAAGCATTACGGTCTTTAATTTATTGAAAGCTTCTACACATTCCTCATCAAATACAAAACTTCGCCCCTTCTTAAAAAGATTAGTTATGGGTGTCGTGAATTTTTCTTCGACTTATTGAAATTAATGATTCTAGGCCCGATGGAATGGGCTGATGACAAGACCTTGAAGAGGTTTGCTTTCCAAAACTATTCAGGAGTTTCAATAAAAAATATGATCACAATTTTAAGTTTATTACAAAAATAATCATTTGCTAAAGAAAAAACACACACAATAACAATTCAGGCAAATTGAAAGTTAGATCTGTCACCCTTAGGGGGTTTGCAACATGTGCTCATGAAACACAGAGTCCAAGTTGGACTAAATAAGACGAAGTTTCGAGAATATCATAATGAATCTAAGGTGAATCCCATACCAATGCCTACAGGCATTATTTGAGGCATAAAACAAATCCCAATCCCAGGGATGACAAATTTACAGAGCGATACAAATGTACATATTCACACTCAAAAGGGAACCGACCTGGTATCGCGGTAGACAGGAGCCGGAGACAGAGAGACTCACAAACTCATAGGGGTACTCACTTAGTTGGATGGATCTTTAGGCAGGAATGAACGAGCGTCATTCCGGACAGCTCCGAGGAAAACTACTGTCTCCCGCGCTAACTAAAGTGTCCTTGTGAGATGCGCAGGAACTCTTACTTTATTTATTCAATAAGGGGTTTGATAGAGTTTCTTTATCGACCACAAGACAGAGAAACAGTCTAAGTCTTACGTCAGATCAAAGGGTAGACTCAATACTTCGGCTGAAGGCCATAATTTGCCGGAATCCAACAAACTAGAGAGTCCTTGGCTCTAAACATATACATCGATATTTTTGCCGTGGTAAACCAATACAATATCATTTTCGTAATTTGTAAATAATAAAAACTTTGTTTCTCTGACACCCGCTCCTTCCCCACCAGGTGGTTGATATTTACGCCACAATACCGTCACGTATTGGACAGCACTCATTCATAGAAATGCTGTGAAAAAAATTAATAACAGTTGGGGAAAATACAAACCATTTCCACATATAACAAGCTTGGGTTTTTCTCACGTGACTCACCCCCGAGACTGAATTTGTGGGTGATCAACCTGCAGTCGGTGTCTCGCCTACACGCTCTAGTAGTGTCCAGATGTGCATCGCTGTAGCTGTACTCCTTCCCAGATTTCTGAGACGCGTCGGGGTCGAGCGCGACCGAGTTTACCCTTCTAAGGTAAGTTGCATAATTATCAAAGTTATTACGCATTATGAAATTGTCGTAGAATGGTGCAACTTGTATAGGTTATCAGTTGTGGAAATTCTTGGTGGATGGTTTGGCTACCACGTGTAGGTTTTTTTTTAAGTTGAAATGCCGTTCATCACCACGAGGACCATTTTACCACGAGTGCCCCTTTTTCAGTTTTTTGCATTTTTTGGCCAAGTCATTTTTCCGTAAGAAATTGCCAAATAGTGTCGCAAAACTTTTGCTTTTTTAGTGTTGGAAAGTGTGTCTAGATGATCTGGCTACCCATGCGTGACTTTGTTTTTGTCAGATACGCCGTAGATATTGGTATGTGGCGTATTTTCCTGCGGTTACCAATTTCTGTTTTTTTTCAATATTTGTAAAAATTTACTACGTAGTAAGGAATTGCCGTATATTATTGATTTTTTTTCACGTTTATTTGTTAGAAAGTGTGCCTTGATGGTTGGGCTAACACGTGCATGTCTTTTTTTTTTATCTGAGATGCCGTATATTAGAATGTTGGCCATTTTTCCGCGAGTGCCCCTTTTTCAGTTTTTTTCATTTCTTGGCTAAGTCATTTTTCCGTGAGAAATTAGCAGATAGTATCGCAAAACTTTTATTTTTATAGCATTGGAAACTGTGTATAGATGATCTGGCTACCCATGCGTGACTTTGTTTTTGCCAGATACGCCGTAAATGTTGGTATGAGGCGTATTTTCCTGCGGTTGCCAATTTCTGTTTTTTTTCAATATTTGTAAAAATTTACTACGGAGTAAGGAATTGCCATATAGTATTGATTTTTTTCATGTTTATTTGTTGGAAAGTGTGTCTTGATG
The DNA here is from genome assembly GCF_036898095.1 of Palaemon carinicauda. Taxonomy (NCBI): domain Eukaryota; kingdom Metazoa; phylum Arthropoda; class Malacostraca; order Decapoda; family Palaemonidae; genus Palaemon; species Palaemon carinicauda. The sequence goes on from NC_090732.1 coordinate 70,267,644, forward strand.
GTTGGGCTACTACGTGCATGTCTTTTTTTTTATCTGAGATGCCGTATATTAGAATGTTGGCCCTTTTTCCGCGAGTGCCCCTTTTTATTTGTTTTGCATTTTTTTGCTTAGTCATGTTACCGTAAGGAATTGGCAAGTAGTGTCGTAAAACTTACATTTTTATAGTGTTGGAAAGTGTTTCTAGATGATCTGGCTACCTATGCCTATCTTTTTTTTTTAGCCAGATATGGCGTATATATAGGTATGTGTTCGATTTTCCTGTGATTGCCATTTTTTCGTTTTTTCCCATTTCTTTCAAAATTACTACGTACTAAGGAACTATCACAGAGTAATGATTCATTTAGATGTTTATTTGTCGGAAAATGTGCCTTGATGGTTTGCCTAGCACGTGGCTGAAATTTTTTTTTTCTGAAATGACCACCATTAGCACGTTGCTATTTTTCATCGAGTGCCCTTTTTTATTTGTTTTGCATTTTTTTGCTTAGTCATGTTACCGTAAGGAATTGGCAAGTAGTGTCGTAAAACTTATATTTTTATAGTGTTGGAAAGTGTTTCTCGATGATCTGGCTACCCATGCCTATCTTTTTTTTTAGCCAGATATGGCGTATATATAGGTATGTGTTCGATTTTCCTGTGATTGCCATTTTTTCGTTTTTTCCCATTTCTTTCAAAATTACTACGTACTAAGGCACTATCACAGAGTAATGATTCATTTAGATGTTTATTTGTCGGAAAATGTGCCTTGATGGTTTGCCTAGCACGTGGCTGAAATTTTTTTTTTCTGAAATGACCACCATTAGCACGTTGCTATTTTTCATCAAGTGCCCTTTTTTATTTGTTTTGCATTTTTTTGCTTAGTCATGTTACCGTAAGGAATTGGCAAGTATTGTCGTAAAACTCATATTCTTATAGTGTTGGAAAGTGTTTCTAGATGATCTGGCTACCCATGCCTATCTTTTTTTTTAGCCAGATATGGCGTATATTTAGGTATGTGTTCGATTTTCCTGTGATTGCCATTTTTTCGTTTTTTCCCATTTCTTTCAAGATTACTACGTACTAAGGCACTATCACAGAGTAATGATTCATTTAGATGTTTATTTGTCGGAAAATGTGCCTTGATGGTTTGCCTAGCACGTGGCTGAAATTTTTTTTTTCTGAAAGGACCACCATTAGCACGTTGCTATTTTTCATCGAGTGCCCCTTTTTATTTGTTTTGCATTTTTTTGCTTAGTCATGTTACCGTAAGGAATTGGCAAGTAGTGTCGTAAAACTTATATTTTTATAGTGTTGGAAAGTGTTTCTCGATGATCTGGCTACCCATGCCTATCTTTTTTTTTAGCCAGATATGGCGTATATATAGGTATGTGTTCAATTTTCCTGTAATTGCCATTTTTTCGTTTTTTCCCATTTCTTTCATAATTACTACGTACTAAGGAACTATCACAGAGTAATGATTCATTTAGATGTTTATTTGTCGGAAAATGTGCCTTAATGGTTTGCCTAGCACGTGGCTGAATTTTTTTTTTTCTGAAATGACCACCATTAGCACGTTGCTATTTTTCATCGAGTGCCCTTTTTTATTTGTTTTGCATTTTTTTGCTTAGTCATGTTACCGTAAGGAATTGGCAAGTATTGTCGTAAAACTTATATTTTTATAGTGTTGGAAAGTGTTTCTAGATGATCTGGCTACCCATGCCTATCTTTTTTTTCAGCCAGATATGGCGTATATATTGTTACTGTTTTTAGAATGATATATTGTTAATTTATTCTCATCATTAATTTATTTCCTTATTTCCTTTGCTCACTAGGCTATTTTCCCTGTTGGAGCCCTTACTTGGAGCATCTTATTTTTCCAACTAGGGTTGAAGCTTGGCTAATAATAATATAGGTATGTGTTCGATTTTCCTGTGATTGCCATTTTTTCGTTTTTTCCCATTTCTTTCAAAATTACTACGTACTAAGGAACTATCACAGAGTAATGATTCATTTAGATGTTTATTTGTCGGAAAATGTGCCTTGATGGTTTGCCTAGCACGTGGCTGAAATTTTTTTTTCTGAAATGACCACCATTAGCACGTTGCTATTTTTCATCGAGTGCCCTTTTTTATTTGTTTTGCATTTTTTTGCTTAGTCATGTTACCGTAAGGAATTGGCAAGTAGTGTCGTAAAACTTATATTTTTATAGTGTTGGAAAGTGTTTCTAGATGATCTGGCTACCCATGCCTATCTTTTTTTTTTAGCCAGATATGGCGTATATATTGTTACTCTTTTTAGAATGATATATTGTTAATTTATTCTCATCATTAATTTATTTCCATATTTCCTTTCCTCACTAGGCTATTTTTCCCTGTTGGAGCCCTTACTTGGAGCATCTTACTTTTCCAACTAGAGTTGAAGCTTGGCTAATAATAATATAGGTATGTGTTCGATTTTCCTGTGATTGCCATTTTTTCGTTTTTTCCCATTTCTTTCAAAATTACTACGTACTAAGGAACTATCACAGTGTAATGATTCAGTTAGATGTTTATTTGTCGGAAAATGTGCCTTGATGGTTTGCCTAGCACGTGGCTGAAATTTTTTTTTTCTGAAATGACCACCATTAGCACGTTGCTATTTTTCATCGAGTGCCCTTTTTTATTTGTTTTGCATTTTTTTTGCTTAGTCATGTTACCGTAAGGAATTGGCAAGTAGTGTCGTAAAACTTATATTTTTATAGTGTTGGAAAGTGTTTCTAGATGATCTGGCTACCCATGCATGACATTGTTTTTTTGCCTTAGATATATTGGTAGGGGATCCATTATTCATCGAATGCGTATTTCTAATTTTTTCTAATTCTTTGCAGTTATCAAAATGGCGAGCAGGAGACAATCATTGGGCTTGGATGCCATAAATCAGCTCTTAGAGCAGTTTGATAGTGATGTGGATGATGCATTGGAGATCGATGACGTCACTGACGATGAATATGTAAATGTCGATGAGTTGGAGCAGGAGGTCAGGGAGGAACAGGAGGTGACCCAAAATCCTGAAATTATCGCCTTAGGGAATGGAGATGGAGAAGCCGACGACGATGTGGGGGAGGAAGAGGGGGTTGGGGCTTCTGGTTCTCATGTTGTCCCAGCCAGCACAATAACAACTCCTGTGCCATCTACTTCACGTGGTCAGCCCCCAGTAACGATTCCTCAGCTCACGCCAGTGGAGGAGAGAAGCAGAAAGAGGAGAAGGGGGGATCTACAGGCAGCCAGGGGGACGGCAATCACCCACATAGATGCTGAATCGGTTCAAGGTCGCGACGGTACTGTTTGGCATAGAGACCCAAATCCCACCCTCCCCCATATGTTCACACCAAGGATTGAGCCTGGGGGTCCCACTTCTCTCACGTTGGGAACGAGCAAAGTGTCCGACATTTTCTCTCTCTTTTTGAGCGACCGCATGCTAGCCGAGGTTGTTTTGCATTCTAATGAACGCCTTGCCCTATTGAGGAGTCATTACCATCATAAGGGCAACGTTGCCCTCAGGGACATTGACCTGAGGGAACTGAAGGCGTTTATTGGTATCCTAATGATGACGGCAGTGCGGGCGGACAACCATACACCGACCTGGGACATGTGGAACCTCACAGAGGGAAATCCTTTGTACAGATGTACAATGAATGAGCGTCGTTTCACCCTGTTGGTGAGGGTAATTCGCTTCGATGATTCGGCCACCAGAGTAGAGAGGGTGAAAATGGATTGCCTCGCACCCATTAGAAAACTCTTCGATCACGTGGTGACCAATTGTCGAAGCAATTATAGCCCAGGACCACATCTGACTGTGGATGAACAGCTTGTTCCTTTCCGGGGGCGCTGTCCATTCAAGATGTACATTCCAAATAAACCTGCTAAGTAAGTAAAATTCTTTGTTTTTTATATTTGCACATGTTATCATTGTTTTGTATTTATAAAAAATTGTTTATTTATATATATATATATATATATATATATATATATATATATATATATATATATATATATATATATATATATATATATATATATATATATATATATATATACTGTATAATGGATTTTGAGCGAAGCGAAAAATCTATTTTTGGGTAAGATGGCCATGTCGTCCTGATGGAAGTTCCTTAAAGGTAGCTTCCTAGGGTATATTACAACTACGGCGATATTCCCAGAGAATTTACCTTAAGGTACCCAGAATTCTAACTCCTGGAGCGAGTATCCCTAAAAAAGACCTTAGGGATATCGTAAATATCAGCGGACGTATTCTTGACACGCCACATAGCAATCTATACCCCGAATAGAGTTAACACTTCGTAGGGGTCAAATGGCAAGAAAACGAAAACGATAAGAAAAAGGGGGAGAGCCGTTCGTAAGGCATCTCTCCTCCCCGTTTCGTAAGCGTGCCCTGCGCCGCTCGCGGCGCCATCTGTATTCCTTGTAGCGATACACGAGGTGCTACAGATACTGTATGTAGGGAGGGGTCCTACAGCCCTTTTCTTTTATTTTTTTTTTTTGAAAAGGCACAGGGCGGGTCCATCAGGACGACATGGCCATCTTACCCAAAAGTAGATTTTTCGCTTCGCTCAAAATCCGTTTTTTGGGCTCAAGCCATGTTGTCCTGATGGAAGTATACCAGAGCATTACTGTATCTGTGGATTCTCAATACGTGCCGTACTCCTCAGGAATGTTTCTTAGTCAACTCGACTGAAAGACCTAAGATGTTACCGTTATACATCTTTTCACTAATCATAAACCATGAAAGCGCTTCCTGCCCCCTACAGGGAGGAGTCCTACTAGACTCTAGAAACGAACGAAGAGTACATATACCTATGTATGACTCACTCGCAAGCCGATACAATATAGTGGTCTCACTCTATATGAAGTAAAGCATAGTCCTTACGGAACTACAGCATCCAAGGGAAAAACCGACCAGCCCCCTGGTCGGAGTAGAATTGGACAAAAGGTTATATCTGCGTAGGATTAAACTTGCTGCCGCTACCGTCCTCTGAGAAGGATGGAGCCCTTTATGCTAAGGAAAGTATAAACCAGTGCAACAAGGCTTGCATTAAGGAACAGGCTATTATAGATATCCCCGATTAATATACATAGGCTGAATGCTCAATAATTGAAACGAAATCAATATAGGTGAAGGAGACGCAAGGTTCCCGAGAACAAGTTTATTGATTAACAATAAATAGACATGGTTACCACAATTATATACATATGATAGGTGGATGACCAACAATTTACACAAGTACTGTAGTACATGGATATATGGTTATCTGAAAGAAAAACAATCAGGTTACTTTTCACATACCAAGGTATCAAAGTTAAAAGTCCATGTTACTAGCCACTGACATTAGCGTCAGAAACGCTCGGCACACCTGTCTGTACTTGTGCTACAATCACCATAACGCCGGAACAGTCATTGTGGGCTCCCAGAGCCTTCACTTCTAGTTATAGCAATGCATATAACTGTACACTCACCTGAGAATCAAAGTCCCAATTAAATCCACTGTTCCTCGCAGAGTTAAACAACAGGGTTAACGACGCAACCAACTGCTACCACAGACCTCTTTAGCTGCTCCACTTGCTTAGCATAGTGGAGAAAGAATACCCTGGAAGACTTCCAGCCAGTGTATGAACGAAGGTGTTCAAAATCCATAAAGTTAAAGAAGTTTAAGGATGAAGCAACTTTCCTCGGATCATGACCTGCGGGTGAACTGTCAGGATCCGCTCTGCGAATAAAGTATGTAATTTTCGCCCTGAGTTGATTTAAAGATAAATTCGAGCCCGATGTTTCTCCTCTGTATAGTTGACCCCCATGGAAGTCTGAAGTTCTACGAAGATAGACCTTTAGGCATTCTACGGGACATAGAGATGCATCTTCTTTCAGAGGGCAGATTCTCCAAGGACCCCACCTGTTGGTGGGCAACTCGTTCTTAGCGAGAAACGTAGGGTCCGGAAACAGGTTCAGTTCTCCCCCATCCAGGAACTGAACCCGGCCCTCCTCTCTCGAGAGGGCTACAATCTCACTAACTCTGGCCCCAGAAGCTAGGGCAAAAAGGAAGATCACTTTTTGAGTCAGATCCTTCAGTGCACACTCCTCATTATCCAGTAATGAGGCAAAATGAAGGACTTTGTCTAAAGACCATGAAATAGGCTTTGGAGGAGCTGAAGGTCTAAGCCTAGCACAGGCCTTCAGGATCTTGTTAAAAATCTCGTTAGCGAGGTCTACCTGGAAGGCATACAGAATGGGTCTTGTCAGAGCCGACTTACATGTAGAAATCGTGTTAGCCGCCAGCCCCTGTCCGTGGAGGTGGATGAAGAAGGATAGGCAGAAATCCGTAGAGATCTCATGCGGATTCTTGTCTTTGACAAAGGCTACCCATTTTTTCCATGCTGATTCGTACTGCCTTCTAGTAGACTTGCACTTATATTCTTCCAGGAAGTCGATGCTATCTTTCGAAATTCCGAACCGCTTCTTCACCGCTAGGGAGAGAAAATCATGAGCTGCAGGGTCCGGGTTTTCTGTAATGAAGCGTAGACAGTCGACTTCTGGACTTGCTGGGACAGAACTGGGTCCGGGAGTGGTAGAAACTATAGTCGTAGTTCCAGAGCTAGAGGGAACCATACACTGTTCGGCCACTTGTGGGCCACTATCGCTGCTACTCCCTTGAAGGATCTCAGTTTGTTGAGGACCCTCAACATCAGATTGTGAGGGGGAAACAGGTAGATCCTGGACCATCTGTTCCAATCGAGGGACATCGCATCTACTGCTTCCGCCAAGGGGTCCTCGTACGGGGACACATATCTCGGCAACTTCTTGTTGTCCTTCGTCGCGAAGAGGTCTATCTGCAGTTCTGGGACTTGACTCGAGATGAAGGAGAATGATCCTGCGTTTAGGGACCATTCCGACTCTATCGGTGTAACCCTGGATAGAGCGTCCGCGGTCACATTCCGGACTCCTTGAAGGGGAACTGCTGACAGGTGCCACTTCTTCTTCTCCGCCAGTCGGAATATGGCTAACATTACCTGGTTGAGAGGTGGAGATCTCGATCCCCGCCAATTCAGACATTTCACTACCACCTCGCTGTCCAGTACCAACCTTACATGGATCGAGTGACGTGGGGATACTTTCTTCAGGGTAAGAAGCACTGCCATAGCTTCTAGAAAGTTTATGTGAAAAGTCCCAAATAGCTTGGACCAGGTCCCTTGTACTTTTTTCCGATGGGAGTGACCTCCCCACCCTACCTTTGAGGCGTCTGTGTGAATTGTCACTGACGGGGGAGGTGGCTGAAGAGGTACTGACCTCTTTAGACGACTGGTTTGAGACCACGGTCTGAGAAGAGAACGTAGCCGAAGTGGGACCGGTCTCTTCAAGTCCCTTCGCGCTTTTGATGCAAAGGTTCTCCAAACTCCCGCTGCATCCTTTAGCTGTGCTCTTAGCACTGGGTCTGTTACTGACGCGAACTGAAGAGAGCCCAGAACCCTCTCTTGTTCGCGTCTTGATATCCTATCGGAAACTAGAAGTCTCTTGACAGACCCCGCTATCTCCTTCCTTTTCGACATTGGAATGGAAAAACGGTGTGACACTAGGTCCCAGTGAATTCCCAACCACTGGAACCTCTGAGCTGGAGAAAGACGAGACTTCTTTCTGTTGATCATGAAACCTAGATATTCCAGGAACTGAATCACCTGTAGGGAAGCTTGTAAGCATTCCGCTCTGGATGCTGCCCACACCAACCAATCGTCCAGGTAGGCTACTACCTGGAACCCTTTTAGGCGTAACTGTTTGAGCGCTGCGCTCGCAAGCTTCGTAAAGATCCTTGGGGCTATGTTTAGCCCGAAAGGCATCGCTCTAAAAGCGTAAAGTTTTTGTTGTAGCTTGAATCCTAGGTAGGGGGAGAGACGGCGACTTATTGGAACGTGCCAATAGGCGTCTGACAAGTCGATGGAGACGGTATATGCCCTCTTGGGCAGTAAGGCCCTTATGTGTTGTAATGTTAACATCTTGAACTTGTGGTTCACTATGAACTTGTTGAGTGGTGACAAGTCCAGAATGACTCTGAGTTTCCCCGAGTCTTTCTTGGGAACACGAAACAGCCTCCCTTGGAACCTGATGGACTTTACCCTCCGGATCACCTTTTTCTCCAACAGTTCTTGAATGTACTCCTCCAAAACAGGGGTGGAGTGTTGGAAAAATTGAGGGCACAGGGGCGGAGTACTGTACCAACTCCAACCCAGTCCATTTTTGAGCAGGCTGTGGGCCCAGGGATCGAAGGTCCAACGATCCCGAAAATACTGTAGTCTCCCTCCTACCGGCGACACTTCACTTTGACTGCTGCCCTGCAGTCTTGCCTCCCTGGCCGCGACCACCTCTGAATCCTCTTCCCCTAGAGGGGCGTCTCGCCGAGCCTCTGGCTGCACCTCTGGGCTTTGCTCGAAACGTGGTCGATTGCCCTTCGAACACTGGATTGAATGCCGGGGATGCTGATGACACGGCCTGGGGTACCCATTGGAAGGTGGTCGGGGTCTGGGCTACCAATTGTGGCACCGGAGGCAAAGCTGGCTGCTGCTGCTGCTGACGTTGCGGTCTGAAAGGCTTGGCTGGGCGGGAAGAAAACCTCGATTTTTTCACCTTTCCTTTCGGCTGAGGGCCTTCATCAGGGGAAGACTTCCTCTTAAGGGACAGGCCCCACTTAAGGAGAAGATTTCGATTCTCAGTGGCTGCCTTGTCCACCACCTCCTTAACCACCTAAATGGGAAAGAGATCTTTACCCCAGATGCTGGAGGAGATGAGTTTCTTGGGTTCATGCCTCACTGTGGCCGAGGCGAACACAAACTCCCTGCAGGCCCTCCTCGCTTTGACAAAGCTATAGAGGTCCTTTGTCACCGTGGCCAGATGGATCTTGGCCATTACTATGAACATTTCAGGCATCTTAGGGTCGCTAGCCATTGTCTCCATGTTTGTCTGGAGAGACATCGAGGCTGCCAGACGCTCCTTTGTCTCAAGTTCCCTCCGTAGGAGGAATTCACACAACTTGGGAAGGTTTTCGCCGAACTGTTGACCTGCAATATCGGCGTCCAACTTCCCAACCGAGAAGGTGAGATGTACCTCCTTCCAGTCCTTGTTGTCCAACGGTAAGGCCAAAGACAAGGGCTTGCATTCCTCCAGGGATGGGTATGGTTTGCCAGCTTCTACCGCCTTCAAAACAGCCGCGAACCCTTTCTGCAGAAAGGGGAAGGCCCTAGCCGGAGAAACTACGAAGGAAGGGTGCTTCTTACTCAAAGCAGCAACTTTTGAGTTTGAGAAGCCCCTCTCCTTCAACGCAGACGTTAGTGCAGCTTGAGCCTTGGCGTGATCCAAGATGATCACCTCCTTCGGTTCCGTCTCCTCCTTCGAGGCCGGCTCCTTCTTCAGACGGACATAACAGTCCGGGTAGGCCCCTCTGCTGGGCCAGAATTCCACCTCCTCAAGGGGAACTGAACCCAGCTTCTCCGACATGACGATCTTCCCGACCGTCATCGGCATGTGCTCGGCATATCTCCACGGGTTGGCATCCGAGCACACAGGAAGGTCCTTCACGTTGAGCTTCTTTGGAGGCCCACGTGACGCTGTAATCTTCTGCATCTGGAGCTCCATTGCAGCGGCCTTCTGACTATTCTCCCTCTGCATCTGTTGTATCATACCAACGATGGAAGAGAGATCCTGTCCCAGCTCTGCTGGAAGAGCGGACGAAGTAGAGGGAATAGGTTCAGGGGCCTGAACCGGAACGTCTGAAGGTACGGAAACCTCTTCCTCCACGGCAATCGGATCTTAATCCTCCTCCTCACCCTCTGCGAGGAGGTCCTGCTCCGCACGGTCGGACAAGTCCGACATCTTGTCATCCAGCTGGATGTTCTGCATGGCATCCGCAACATCCTCCTCCACTGGGATCTGGACGAGAGGGATCTCCGGCCGAGGCTGGGGAACAACAGCGTCAGTAGAAGCCTTGGGAAAAAGGTACGCCCTCATCTTCTCATTAGGAAGATAAGGTCCAGTGGTGTTCTTCTGGAAACCCCTTACCCATAAACGGAGCTTCTCCCTCGCTGCGTCCCTTGACTCCGCCGACCTAGGGGATTCAAAAGCCTCAGATAGCAGGTTAGTACACACTGAACATACCTGCGGATCCCAGTAGCGGTGATCATCCTTGGAGGCTGCGCAAGCCGCGTGCCTCCTACACGAGACATGTCCGCAAAAGTTCTTGCTGCGGACATTGCAGAAAACGCTATCACATTTCGGATGCTCCTCCTGTAAAAGAAGAAAATTTCCATGAATATCAAGTGAATTTCAATTCACATGTATATATGAGCATGCACAAAGAATAAGGGAAAGACACATACTTGTGAATCCCACACAATCACCTGTGGAAGCCCACCAGCCATTAAAATCAAATGGTTAGTCTTTGCTAGAATAACCAGAGATCATATTTCCCGAGGGAAATTAGGTGTAGCTCACACCTAAGGTAAGATTTTACCATTCTGGCTAAAGATGAAAAGAATTCTCTTTTCATCCCTGTAAGGCAACACCAAGTGACTGCACAAGGCAACACAAGTAAGTTAGAAAAGACAGTGTTGTAACCTACTACATCATGGTCTCCCCTGGTAGAATACACCATATAGGGAAGAACTGATACAGTACATGAGGGTGGTGTGCCGGCCGGCTCTTGCCAGTCAGTACCCCCTCCCCCCACCTTTTCCAAAGGTAGGTCTCAAGTATACAACTTAAGATCACCCCTACGGGGGAAAACTCCAGTTCCTATGCCTGAACCGGCCGGCAGTGGTTGCCGGTCCGTAGCTACCCGGGTGGCACCCAGCTGCCGGCCATCACTCTTAGTGGCCGGCCAACTGAGCGATGTAGCAGGCCGGCCGGCAGCGGTGAGCAAACCCTGCCGGCTGGCATCCACACCAGGTAGCGGCCGGCAGGTGAGCAAGGAGACCGGCCGGCAAAGGCATATAACCACCGCCGACCGACAGCAAGAGAACTAGAGAACACCCCCTACCGACGGCCGGCCACTAGGCTGGCAGACGGCAAGGACAACACATAAGAAGACAACAGAATGAGTGCCGGGCTAAGAGGCTATGTACCTCCGCGCCCGACACCCGAAAGAGTGCCGAGAGGAAGGGGAGACACTAAGTCAGGCTTCCTAACCACTGCTTACTGAATCTACAGACGGCAGCGGTTGAGGGACCAAGGAAGGACCGGGCAGCACTCAAGGGATAGGGCCTCTGCCGGTCGGCACACTCTGCCGGCCGACAGGGGACCACGTCAGCTCCCCATCCTAACCTAGGCTAGGTACGGATGTGAGACGGCTGACACAAAGGAAACGGAAAAAACAGAAGGGAAGGACAGAGGGTCCTGTCCAACCTTGCCTTGGTTAAGGATCATCCCCAACTAAGAAAGCCCATCTCAGCCAGGGAAAATCCAGGGAGGGAGGCCGGCACTACTGGCTGCCTCCCTAAAACCAAGGCAAGGAAGGAATTGCTAATCCGGAAAGGGAACATATCCCGAACCCGGAACAGCAAAGAGGACAAGTCTGAGGGGTCACCGAGCGAAGGGATCATAACTACAGAAACCCTCCAAGGTGATCCAAGGAGGATAAACCTCCTATGCCCGTGTCAGGCAGCAAGGGAGACTCTGCCCCACGCTAGACCAACACGGACTCAGACTAATACACTGCTGTACTGTCCCTCTCTGAACCAAACCAGTTGGAGCAGGAAGGTACAGTACTACTCCAGCATAGTTATATTTGAAAATTAATTCAAACAAACCACTAGAGTTAAGCCTAAGGCTTAAACAGAGGGAAAGGGTTTGCCCCTTCCCCGAAGAGAAGGGAGCAAACGGGGAAACAGACAATATTTTAATAACCTAAGACAACCTAGCCTAGGCACTAAGAGAATCGATTACCTAAATCACCGAAACTCACTCCAATACTATCTTGGAAATTACTCGAAAACGGCTTATATATATAACGTTGCCTAACGCTTTAAACAGTATAAAATCACACTTGGAAGACTAATTATCATGCAGGAAGTACAAGGGCCAACAACTAGGCTACGAAGACTAGTGTCGGTCAGCCTAGGCAACTCCTTCGCCAGGCGCTATACTATAGCATCATAACAGAATTCCTAAATAAGCTAAGCAGCTAATTATTAAAGCGCAGGGGGTGGGAACGTCGCTCTTGCTAACAAATAAATCCTATTTTAGTGAGCGACAGCGTCCAGGACGCCTCCAGCAGGCAACAGCTCTTGTATCAAAGATAACTCTTTTAATTACTTTAAATTTTAATCAAGAGCTTACATTTATACATAAAAGAAATAGTACTCAACTTATCCGAGGCAGAAGAAGTTGGAGAAAGCATAATTCAAGAGTAAATCCAAGATTTTGGTAGAAACACAGGGAAAAACACCGAGTTGTATAGCTACGCAAAAAGGAATACAGATGGCGCCACGAGCGGCGCAGGGCACGCTTACGAAACGGGGAGGAGAGATGCCTTACGAACGGCTCTCCCCCTTTTTCTTATCGTTTTCGTTTTCTTGCCATTTGACCCCTACGAAGTGTTAACTCTATTCGGGGTATAGATTGCTATGTGGCGTGTCAAGAATACGTCCGCTGATATTTACGATATCCCTAAGGTCTTTTTTAGGGATACTCGCTCCAGGAGTTAGAATTCTGGGTACCTTAAGGTAAATTCTCTGGGAATATCGCCGAAGTTGTAATATACCCTAGGAAGCTACCTTTAAGGAACTTCCATCAGGACGACATGGCTTGAGCCCAAATATATATATATATATATATATATATATATATATATATATATATATATATATATATATATATATATATATATATATATATATATATATATATATATATCTATTTTGTGAAGTAAAGAACTTGCTATATGATTTATGTATCTAAATTATAATATATCATCTATTCTATCTCTATCTATCTCTATCTATGTATAGCTTGTTCATTTATATAACTGATAATTTATCTTTCGTATTTGTAAATGTTTTTCTTATATATTTATTATTATTATTATTATTATTATTACTATATTGATTAGTAATATAATTGTATATTGTGTATTTTTTTCATTTTTTTTTATCTTTTTACCTTTATTAGTTACTAATTCCATTTCCCTTCTTCTAGGTATGGTATCAAGATTGTATTGGCGTGTGATGCCGATACCCATTACATGTGTAATGCAATTGCCTACTTGGGGAAGGACACTGTCCAGATACCAAGAGGATCGACGCTTGGAGAAGTTTTTACGTCTGATCTTGTGGCACCTTTTCAGAGAAGTGGCCGCACAGTGACGACCGATAACTTTTTCACGACGCTACCGCTCGCTTTGTCACTCTTGGATAAGGACATGCATTTGTGTGGCACCATTCGCCAAAAGCCTTATATTCCTAAGGAACTTACGGAGAAGGTGCTTCCCCCAAAGGACTCAGTGGCAGTGTTCAATTACGAACACAATCTAACTCTACAGTGTCAGCAAATTAGTAGGACTAAGAAGGTGATGCTGTTGAGTTCCCTGCATCATGATCCGTCTGAAGTCGAAAAAAGGAAGACCGATATTCAGATGTTTTATAATGCGACCAAGGGAGGTGTAGACACATTCGACCAGATGTGTTCTACATCTAGTTGTATTCGTAAGTCACGACGCTGGCCTCTGACTCTCTTTTACGGGATATTGAATATAATAATGGTAAATTCTTATATTCTCTATACGTGATTGCCCTTCACCAAGACAATGCCAAAGCGAACGTTCCTCAGAGATATCGCCTACGAGTTGTGTGCTCCCCAGGCAATACATCGGTATCTAACGTCACACAGTTTGTCGAAGGGACTCCGTCAAATCATGGTGGATACCTTCAAGATACCTGAGCAGGAACCACCAAGACCTCGAATTGCCGTTGGCCACATAAAACTCCTTAAAAGGATTCGCTGTCACAGCTGCCTGCCTAGGGACGACCGCAAGACAAACACTGCGTGTCTCCTGTGCAAGAGTCTTGATTGTCTGATCCACCAGAGTGTCCTCTGTCCAAACTGTAACGCAGCATTATTTGTAAGTTACAACAGGAAAATTTTGTTTACTTCTTTTTTGATTGAATATCATCAAATTTTATTACCTAAAATATTATTATTGTTTTACAATTTTTTTTTTTTCGATTTTATTTCCCTTCAAAAATTTTCTTTTGGGTCAGAATTCTAATTTTATATTTGTAAAATAATCGACAATCATCCGGCAACCCACCATACAATTTTTATGCATATCCAAGAATAATTAGATTAGTAAATAACACCTTGAAATTGACATACCCTTCCTACATTTCAGGTGGCAGATTAGGGAGTCTGAGTCAGTGTGGTTGGTGGCCATTTTGTGGACATATCCGAAGCGTAAGTTGCCCTATCTATATATATTCTTGTTCCCTATAGAATTTGTGATATTTTGGTATATTTTTACCTGCATAAATATCATATTATATATTAAATAAAGGTATTTTTTTACGAAATTTCTAAGTACTCAAAAAATTACCTTTAGATATGGCCCCTGATATAAATGTAATTTACAAAATAATGAAGATTTTTTTTACATATTTCTATTTTAGGATAACATATGTTTATTCCCTAAAAAAATTAGCCAATTCCTATTTCATTTGGGTACCCAAAAAAATTCATGAAATTTGGACACATTTTTTTGGCCAAAAAAGAGTTACCCTTTTTTTCTCATTTCAGATCTTCACCTCCATGGGTCCGACTTCATCCAAAATATAGCAAGATGTGTCCTAAACATCCAAGATTCAATTCCTAAAATTATTTTAGTAAATCGGTATAATTTTTTTTTTTTTTTATGAATTTTTATGTGAGGTCTTTTTTTCTACTTATTTTTTTAAAATATTTATAATAAATAGTTTTTCTGCAGATGAGTAGTATTTATCTTTACAGTAGTTTTAACCATTCATTGGATTTTTTTTTTTTTTGGTAAAAAAAAAGGTTACTGCAAAAAGAGATTTTTCAAGAATTTTTTTTTGCGTCGGGGTCGCGCGCGACCGAGTATACCCTTAAAGGGGTGTCCGGAGGAGCGTACCTATCCAGGGTTAAAGTAACTCTCATTATCAATTCTCTTTTGTCATAATGTCTGATATTCTGCCCCAGTACTGTACTATAATGATTTTCCTTATATTCACTGTAAAGATTTCAATTTTTCTTAACCCTGGATAGGTACGCTCATCGGACACCCCTTTAAGGGTATACTCGGTCGCGGGCGACCCCGACGCAA
Organism: Palaemon carinicauda; assembly: GCF_036898095.1. NCBI lineage: Eukaryota > Metazoa > Arthropoda > Malacostraca > Decapoda > Palaemonidae > Palaemon > Palaemon carinicauda. The sequence continues at coordinate 70,282,984 of NC_090732.1, forward strand.
AAAAAAATTCTTGAAAAATCTGTTTTTGCAGTAACCTCCTTTTTTTTTTTGCCAAAAAAAAAAATTCAATGAATGCTTAAAACTACTGTAAAGATAAATACTACTCATCTGCAGAAAAACTATTTATTATAAATATTTTAAAAAATTAAGTAGGAAAAAAAAAGACCTTACATAAAAATTCATAAAAAAAAATTTATACATATATACACAAATCCTTTTAGGAATTGATTCTTGAATGTTTAGGACACATCTTGATGTATTTTGGATGAAGTCGGACCCATGGAGGTGAAGATCTGAAATGAGAAAAAAAGGGTAACTTTTTTTGGCCAAAAAAATGTGTCCAAATTTCATGAATTTTTTTGGGTACCCAAATTAAATAAGAAGTGGCTGATTTTTTTAGGGAATAAACATATGTTATCCTAAAATAGAAATATGTAAAAAAATCTTCATTATTTTGTAAATTACATTTATATCAGGGGCCCATTTCTAAAGGTAATTTTTTGAGTACTTAGAAATTTCGTAAAAATATATACATATATTTGATATATATGATATTTATGCAGGTAAAAATATACCAAAATATCACAAATTCTATAGGGAACAAGAATAAATATAGATAGGGCAACTTACGCTTCGGATATGTCCACAAAATGGCCGCCAACCACACTGACTCACACTCCCTAATCTGCCACCTGCAATGTAGGAAGGGTATGTCAATTTCAAGGTGTTATTTACTAATCTAATTATTCTTGGATATGCATAAAAATTGTATGGTGGATTGCTGGATGATTGTCGATTATTTTACGAATATAAAATTAGAATTCTGACCCCAAAAAAAAATTTTGAAGGGAAATAAAATCGAAAAAAAAAATGTAAAACAATATAATATTTTAGCTAAAAAAATTTGATGATATTCAATCAAAAAAGAAGTAAACAAAATTTTCCGACAAATAAACATCTAAATGAATCATTACTCTGTGATAGTTCCTTAGTACGTAGTAATTTTGAAAGAAATGGGAAAAAACGAAAAAGTGGCAATCGCAGGAAAATCGAACACATACCTATATATACGCCATATCTGGCTAAAAATAAAGATAGGCATGGGTAGCCAGATCATCTAGAAACACTTTCCAACACTATAAAAATATAAGTTTTGCAACACTACTTGCCAATTCCTTACGGTAACATAACTAAGCAAAAAAATGCAAAACAAATAAAAAGGGGCACTCGCGGAAAAATGGCCAACATTCTAATATACGGCATTTCAGAAAAAAAAAAAAAAAAATTTCAGCCACGTGCTAGGCAAACCATCAAGGCACATTTTCCGACAAATAAACATCTAAATGAATCATTACTCTGTGATAGTTCCTTAGTACGTAGTAATTATGAAAGAAATGGGAAAAAACGAAAAAATGGCAATTACAGGAAAATTGAACACATACCTATATATACGCCATATCTGGCTAAAAAAAAAGATAGGCATGGGTAGCCAGATCATCTAGAAACACTTTCCAACACTATAAAAATATAAGTTTTGCGACACTACTTGCCAATTCCTTACGGTAACATGACTAAGCAAAAAAATGCAAAACAAATAAAAAGGGGCACTCGCGGAAAAATGACCAACATTCTAATATACGGCATTTCAGAAAAAAAATTTCAGCCACGTGCTAGGCAAACCATCAAGGCACATTTTCCGACAAATAAACATCTAAATGAATCATTACTCTGTGATAGTTCCTTACTACGTAGTAATTTTGAAAGAAATGGGAAAAAACGAAAAAATGGCAATCACAGGAAAATCGAACACATACCTATATATACGCCATATCTGGCTAAAAAAAAAGATAGGCATGGGTAGCCAGTTCATCTAGAAACACTTTCCAACACTATAAAAATGTAAGTTTTGCAACACTACTTGCCAATTCCTTACGGTAACACGACTAAGCAAAAAATGCAAAACAAATAAAAAGGGGCACTCGCGGAAAAATGGCCAACATTCTAATATACGGCATCTCAGATAAAAAAAAAAAAAAGACATGCACGTGTTAGCCCAACCATCAAGGCACACTTTCTAACAAATAAACATGAAAAAAAAATAAATAATATACGGCAATTCCTTACTACGTAGTAAATTTTTACAAATATTGAAAAAAAAGAAATTGGCAACCGCAGGAAAATACCCCACATACCAATATCTACGGTGTATCTGACAAAAACAAAGTCACGCATGGGTAGCCAGATCATCTAGACACACTTTCCAACACTAAAAAAGCAAAAGCTTTGCGACACTATTTGGCAATTTCTTACGGAAAAATGACTTGGTCAAAAAATGAAAAAACTGAAAAAGGGGCACTCGCGGTAAAATGGTCCTCGTGGTGATGAACGACATTTCAACTAAAAAAAAATCATGCACATAGTAGCCAAACCATCCACCAAGACTTTCCACAACTGATAACCTATACAAGTTGCACCATTCTACGACAATTTCATAATACGTAATAACTTTGATAATTATGCAACTTACCTTAGAAGGGTAAACTCGGTCGCACTCGACCCCGACGCATCTCAGAAATCTGGGAAGGAGTACAGCTACAGCGATGCACATCTGGACACTACTAGAGCGTGTAGGCGAGACACCGACTGCAGGTTGATCACCCACAAATTCAGTCACGGGGGTGTCACGTGAGAAAAACATCTTTTGTTTTGACGCTCGGGGTCGTGGACGACCCACCGTACCGTTCCAGGGTTAAATAGGTTTACATATTTTGCCAGCAACAAATTCATTTATTTTTATAACAGAAAGTCATGAACAGAAGCATTATTTATATTTTCAAGGGGTATTGTAATATTTTTTGGCCCTACCAGTTGTCTAACCACATTTGTTTTTGCAGCACGCCCTACTCTCTGTAGGGTTTTTTTCAGAGAGGCAACTGAACTCAATTTTCAATGCTCAGCTAGAAGATGTTGTCATTAGAGAATTTTTGACATCAGGCACGGCCTTCTTCAGTATTCTCAGTTCAGTTGAAAAAGAGCTTCGACAGTTGAAAACCTTGCGAATCCAAGATTTCATCAACAAGGATCAAGATATTGCTACTCCACATCACCAGATCACAAAAGGTGATTCCATACTGGAACTTAGTGATGGAAAGTTCTTTTAAATGTTTGCCCCAGAACCAAGTGAATGTAAAGGGGCCTAAAACCGTCTTTTTTGCGGAAGACCACAAACTTTTAAGTGTCATAAACATTAATAGTAAACTGGAACTATTGAAATGGCATACTGGTACTTGCCCAAATAGATATACGGTTAGGTGTGCTTTTGTTTACAGTATACTTGTACTGAATAGGAACACTTATGAGTGTCCCACCTGGGGGGAAAAAATTTCCTGTTTGTTTATCTTGTTACCCTGTTGCTGAAGTTTGACGTAAAGGGATGTTGATTTTGCCTTTAATTTTCTATTTGGATTGATGGGTCCATGCTAACATAACCCTAACAGTTTAATTTTCCAATAAAGGGATTTTGACGTAGGAAAAATCTATTTCTGGGCGAAGGACCTGTGCCGCCCAGTGAATAAGCTCCATTTAGCACTTATTCTTAGGTAATTTACTGCTAAATATACCAGAGAAAAAATGTAAAGGAGTGCTAGGTTAACTAGCTCGCTCACCTATTGGTGTCGGTATAAAATTGGGCGTATAATCCAGAGGTCCCGCACTATTTAGATTCATCCACGACAGAAACCCCAATAGAGGAGAGCCGTTCAACCTCACTCGGTACTACTAACAATGCATCCGCTCAGAACCCAACTCCTTAGCACCCAAAGTTTGGGGACTCCAAGGGAGAGGAGCTGGGAGGGTTCACTGGGCGGCACAGGTCCTTCGCCCAGAAATAGATTTTTCCTACGTCAAAATCCCTTTTCTGGGCTCGAACCTGTGCCGCCCAGTGAATTTATACAAGAGAAAATGTCACCAAACTTGCAAAATAAAGGAAAAAACATAAGCGTAAGGGAAATACAGTATGCTTTTAATCAGAGATGAGTACCAAAAAACAATTATAAGGGTATCTTAAATATGAACATAAATCCAATAAGGTAGGTATAATAATGCCGTGAGTGATAATATATACAGATACTCAGGAGTATAAAAATTTACAAATATAATAACAGTATTCAGGTGCGAGACCAACGAATACAATAGGGTATAAATGAGGCAGGTAAGAGGGAGAGATAAAGAGACAAGGCATTAACCTGTGAATTACTTGGGAGTAACTACGCTCCCTGCGGCTACTGTAGAAAATTTTAGGGCTTCCAAATGTTTAAGGTAGTGTTTCTTGAACACTGACGGTGATTTCCACCCTGTATACCTGGAAAGGTCTGTAAAATTCATGTGGTGAAAGAAGTTCACCGAGGTAGCAACCGCCCTGATATCATGTGCAAGAGGAAAAGAGTCAGGGTTAGCTTGTTTAATAAAATACAAGATTTGTTGCCTGATCCCTTTAATGGTAATGGTACCGCCTTGTTCTCTAACGAATAGAGGCCCCGAGGAGTTAGAGGAGGTCCGGGATAAATAAGACCTAAGAGTAGTAACAGGGCACAAAGACGGATCTTGCGTGAGGGGAACAATTTTCCAGGAGGACCATCTGTTTTGAGGGTCTTCGTTCTTAGCCAAAAAGAATTTGTTAGGAGAAAGAAGGACCTCTCCCGAAGGCAGGAAGTCAATATGACCCGGGTCTCTCGACAAGGCTGCCAATTCAGAAATTCTTGCCCCGGAAGCCAAGCTCACCAGGAAAAGTGTTTTCCTGAGAAGGGGAATGTAATCACAAGAACTGTTAATGGTATCAGAAGCCAATTTGAGTACGTCATTAAGGAACCAGGTCACCGGGGTAGGACGAGTAACCGGTTTCAGTCTGGCACAAGCTTTCGGAATTGAAGCTAACAAAGAGTCGGTTAAGTCTATGTTAAAACCCACTAGGAAGATCTTTTTCAGAGCCGATTTAATAGTGGTGATAGTATTGGCTGCCAGACCTGATTCTAATAAAGATCTAAAGAAAGTGACTGTAAGGTTCAAGTTCATACAGTTCACGTCTGAGTCTATTAAAAATTTTGCCAACTTTTTAACTGCAGAGTCATACTGGCGGATGGTGGAATCCCGTTTATCCGATTCTAGGAACAAGGTGTTTTGAGGATCAATATTGGCACCATGCATAGCCGCAAACTTCATAAAGTCCATAAAGTTAGGGCGCTCTGAATGTTTGAGAAAGCGTACACAACGCGTGTTTGTACTATCTGAGACAGAACCGGATTGGGTATCGGGTGAGGGTATAGTCTCAACTCTCGCAGGAGAGGATACCAGTTGCTCTTGGGCCAGTTGGGTGCAACCAAGGCTACTTGTCCCTTGAAGGATCTCAGTTTGTCTAGAACTTTCAGCAAAAGATTCACCGGGGGAAAGAGATAAATCTTTTCCCAGGTGTCCCAATTCTGTGACATGGCGTCTGTGGCGTAAGCCTGAGGGTCTAGATTGGGAGCCACATATACTCTCAATTTGTGGTTGGATTCCGTGGCGAAGAGGTCCACTTGGAGACCGGGAACCTGAGAGAGAATCCACCGAAATGACTTTAGATCGAGTGACCATTCCGATTCTAGAGGGGAGGTCCGGGACAGGGCGTCTGCCACTACATTCCGGACTCCCGCCAGGTGGACAGCTGAAAGATGCCAACGGTTCAAGGCTGCTAGGGAGAATATGGCTACTAGAACATGGTTCAGAGGCCCTGACTTTGACCCGCCTCTGTTGAGGCAGCGGACCACCACTTCGCTGTCGAGGACCAGACGAAGGTGTTGTTTCTTGGGAAGAGCGAGACGTTTCAGGGTTAGAAGAACTGCCATGGCCTCTAGCACATTGATGTGAAATTGGCGGAACAAGGGAGTCCAAAGACCTTGAACTTTCTTGAGCTGAGAATAACCGCCCCAACCTGATAAAGATGCGTCCGTGTGAATGATTAATTTCGGAGGCGGAAATCGAAGGGGAAGTGACTTTGACAGACTGTTTGCTCTTGTCCAAGGAAGAAGTCTTTCCCGTAGAATGGGAGGAAGGCGGACTTTCCTGTCCCGTAGCTTCCGATTCGCCCTCGAACGCCAGACACGATTGATATCTTTCAATTTTGCCTTCAGAAGAAGATCCGTCACTGAGGCAAACTGAAGGGACCCCAGAATCCTCTCTTGGAGTCGTCTGGAACTTACTTTGTCTTTGAGAAAGCGTTTGGTGTTCCTTGCTAATCTCTAACCTCTTGGGTCTGGGAAGACACAGAGTATGAGATATAAGATCCCATTGCAGGCCGAGCCATTGGAACTTTGATTTTGGAAGAAGACGGGACTTCTTGAAGTTGATCTGGAAGCCTAGAGATTGAAGATAATGGATGACTTTGTGAGTGGCTTTTAGGCAATTTTGGGAGGTGTCTGACCAAATGAGCCAGTCGTCCAGATAGGCTACTACTTGAATCCCTTGATTCCTGAGTTCCTGAACAGCGACTTCTGCTAACTTTGTGAAGATCCTTGGGGCGATGTTGAGCCCGAAAGGCATCACCTTGAAGGAGTAACTTTTGTCCCCTAAGCGAAAGCCTAGGTACGGACGGAAGTGTCTCGCTATCGGGACGTGATAATAGGCGTCTGTAAGATCGATAGAGGTGGTGACGGCCCCACGGGGAAGTAAGGTCCGCACCTGCGAGACGGTAAGCATTCGAAACTTGTCGCATTGAATGGACAAGTTGAGAAGGGATAGGTCTAGAATCACTCTTCTCTTGTCTGAATCCTTCTTCGGGACACTGAACAGCCGACCTTGAAACTTCAGGTGTTTCGTTTCTTGTACGGCGTTCTTTTGTAAAAGATCCTGGACAAATTCGACCAGGTCCGGAGTGGAATGTTGACGAAATTTTTTCGGAGGAGGAGGTCCTTGAATCCAACTCCACCCCAGTCCCTTGGAGATGATACTGAACGCCCAGGGACTGAACCTCCATTTGTTGCGGAAGGCATAGAGCCTCCCCCCTACCTGCTGCACCTCAGTATTGGTTTGAGGAGTTGCCTCCACGTCCGCCTCGGAAGTTCTTTCCTCTGCGAAAAGCTCTTCCCCTGCCTTTGTTCTGGTTAGAACCACGGTGGTAGCCTCTACCTCTACCATAACTCTGGGAAGAGCTATGAGCCTCATACGACTGGTTAAAGGCAGGAGAAGTGGCGGAGGCACCAGAAAGCTGGCTCTTAGGAAGCAGAACGGTGACATAGTCGTCCGAAGGAGCCTGAGAGGTGGAAGGCTGTGCCGGGGCAACAGGAGATGGGGGAAGAGGCAGCCGGAAAATGGGCGAACCATTCTGCTGTTGCCTGAACTGGGTGGAAGTATATGGACGGAGCTTCTTCCTACCCCGGGCTTGGTAATTTGCAGGGTCAGATTTACGTTTAGGAGTCAAACCCCAACGGGCTTTAAGGCTCTGGTTGACTCTAGTGGCCTCCGCCAAGACTTCCTCTACAAGGTCCTCAGGGAAGAGGTTTGAACCCCAACAGGAGGACCGGATCAGCTTATTAGGTTCATGCCTAATAGTCGCCTCTGCCAGGACATGTTTGCGACACTTGCGTATAGCAGTAGCGAAGTCATACAGGTCATAGTATAATGACTGCAACGTAGCCTTGTTGAGAGATTTAAAAATACTCTCAGTATCGTAAGTCAAGGCTATCGACTCCGTGGAAGTGGCCAGGTTCAGAGTACGGCCAACGCGAAGGCGAGAATCATACTCCTGTTTAATGAGGGATTCCGGGAGACGGGGAAGCCGCTCACTAAACATTACCGAAGCACAGTCTGCTGCTAGCTTTCCAGAGGTAAATGTGGTATGGACGTTGTCCCAACACTTAATGCCTGAAGGAAGAAGGAGGGAGATTGGATCCACCTCTCGGATGGGAGGCAAGGGCTTCTCCTCCAGAGCATATTGGAAGGCAAGCTCTGCTACCTTATTGACACATGGAGTCACGGTGTTTTTGTCCATTAGGAACATTGTAAAGGAGCTCTTATAAGGCGTCAACATAGTGTTGGTGCAGCCGATGTTATTCAGGAATCTGGCCCACACAGATTGGGCCTGCTCTTTTGGGAAGATGACTGTCTCCTTGGGGACCTTGTCTAACCGAACCAAAGCTTCCTCGGTAAGCCTGGCATAACCATGAAATGGAAATGCCAGACCAGGAGGAAAGAATTCAAAGTCCTCTAGGGGACGAGTGCCAAGACCCTCCAAAGTTAACATTCCGTCTGAGAACGGGGAATGAAGAGCCATACGCCAAGGGTTGTTTTTGGCAAACTGCGGGAGCTTAGAGGCATCCGGGATGAGAGAGCTTTGGACCCGCTCCGGAGCACCTTGCTCTAATGCCCCAAGTCTCTGACCGATGTTAGAGAACATCGTGTCCATCTTAGACTGTATCTCTGATACCAACTTAGCCTGCATCTCCGACACGATGCGAAGCATGGCTGATTCGGAAAGGCCCGGGCTAGCAGCAGGTGTGGCGGAATGAACTCCCGGGTCGCGAGACTTAGAGGAGGAGCCAGAAGCCTTAGATGACAGGTTTGTATTCTGTTTAGAACCATGAGAAGCCTTATGAGGCTTATGAACTTTAGGTAAGGTTCTAGACTTATTCTTGGGGGGAACCGGGTGTGATCGTTGGGACGAATCACGGTCCCCAGAAAAACCATGAAAGGAAGAGCGATCAGAAGAAGAAGAAAGAGAGGGGCTGAGGATAGGAATCTCAGCGCCAGAAACACCTGCCTCACTTACCACCCTACCTGTATCTGGATCATCCAATAACATGGGTTCCACGTCAAGGTTCATGGAGGCAACATTGTCTTCTAGATCTCCGGGGGCGTCCGACGGATCCTGCTCTGGATCAATAAACCCCGCTATGGTGGCATCAATGTGGGCAATGATGGGAGCTGCAACATGCCTAGCCACAGCGGCTGAAGACTTGGCGTTGGGGTAAATCAAGGAACAGTAGTCCTCGGAGAGGACGTACGGCCGCTTGGACTTCACGTTCCGGGCAAAACCACCAACCCACACTTTCAGTGTGGCCCGAGCCGCAGACTTTTGCTCCGGGGATGCCTGAAATAATAGTGGGAATTATAAAAAGGCAGACTCCCAGTGGTCCTTCAAGACCATAGATATCTTACTAAATAGTGTATGTATGCCAAAAAAGGTAAGATAAATAAGAAGGCAACATAGCCAACGGGACACACCGAGTCAGATCCAAGGGTGGTAACGAGGTCAAAACAGACCACACAGTTATCCGGGTGCCATACCACGACATCCTCCAGCTGCACACCGCAGAGGGCGTGAGACCGACAGACGGTATGGCCGCAGGGCTGATGTAGAACAGCTGCACAGGCTGTCGTCTGACAATGCACCATCTATAAAAAGAATAGTATATGAGAAACTGTAATTCTCTTAAGTAGGGGCGGGTCCGGAGGACCCGGGCCTAACATAAGCCTAACACAAGATTAGGGCTTAACTGTAATATTCTTAAGTAGGGGCGGGTCCGGAGGACCCGGCCTAAACATAAGTCTAGCTTAAGACTAAAGTATAGCCATCCATTCCGGTCGAGCCGGGAGTATAAAAAAGGATGCAACAACAAAAAATTAAGACACAGGGTGTCTGATTTCCCGGGGCGAGGCTAAGCCCCGGGCCGGGAAATAAAAGTATCCAAAACCAATTGTATAGGAACTCCGGGGTAGTGATCTGTCATATAATCATCATAGGAACTGTTATAAATTAAATAGGGGGGCGGAACTGTAGATAAGAACCGCCAACGGAACCCAGAGGGTTTCATATAACATAAACCAGTGTGATAAGTGAATATAAAATAGGGTGCACCGGGATCCAACTCTGTTGACCGGTGGCCAACAAGACTAGACAGAGCCGAACCCGCCGGGACACCCGGAGGACAAAGTCCATAAACACTGAACTACCCCCTCTACAAGGAGGGAAGGCAACGGTCCCCTAGGGGAGAGGGGGAGAGAAGCCTAGCCACCCACCTAGCGAGAGGGGGAGCATGGGGGAGGATCACGTGATACGGAGCAGCAGGGCTACCAACTGACGATCCCCAACCAGACAGATCAAACGGAGTAATAGCACAATATTCATTATAATAGTAATAGCGTTGATAATATAAAATAAACACATAAAAATTTTTGGGCAAGGCATGCAACATAATAATTAAATCACAAAAGACACACCTGATGGCTTAAAAAATAACATTGCCGCCTAGCACGAAGGTCGGCAGCCATAACGATACGTAAATGATATCGGCCCAAAATTTGAACCACGAGGGTTCTAAACGCTAAATAATGAATTTCATAATAACAAATAAAATTTAATAATAAAAATAATACATATAGTAACACCGCGAGTGAAACTAAAAGCTCTCAAAACAGGAGTACCAACTGTAAATGGAATCAAGCAAGATCGGTATGAACGAAGAGAATACACTCCTATAATTCAAATATTAGACGATCTAGGTTGCTCAAAACACAGCAAAACACAGCTTGGTACTTAACTTAGACGGTGTCTCCAGGGAAACCGACGAAGCCATAATCCAAAGAAAATAAGCGAAAAAACGAGAGCACAACAAAAAAGCGGGTTACACACAAGACGTGCTAAAAGGAGTTGGGCTCTGAGCGGATGCATTGTTAGTAGTACCGAGTGAGGTTGAACGGCTCTCCTCTATTGGGGTTTCTGTCGTGGATGAATCTAAATAGTGCGGGACCTCTGGATTATACGCCCAATTTTATACCGACACCAATAGGTGAGCGAGCTAGTTAACCTAGCACTCCTTTACATTTTTTCTCTGGTATATTTAGCAGTAAATTACCTAAGAATAAGTGCTAAATGGAGCTTATTCACTGGGCGGCACAGGTTCGAGCCCAGAAAATAGTGTTTTTGCCTGTTTTATGTATACAGCATTTCATTTCAGAACCTCCCACCACGGCTTCTTTTCCCCAGCCACTGTTTTTTACGATCTCTTAAGTACAGTAATTTATCATAATTCTTTCCTCCCACAATGTGTTTCTTTGTTAACTATAATATTCCCTTTCACCTAATGTTCTTATACCTTTACTTATAATCAGCAAGCCAAAGGCAAGAGAAGGAAAGGTATGATAAAAAACAAGGTTCAAGCTGGGTCCCCTTGCCCAGTATAAATCATGGGGTGGTGCCCAGAGCTACGTTCTCTTGACCTGTTACTTAGGTTTTTTGGGTATTCCACCACTGTATATTTCTTGTGTAGTGAACGTCGGGTTGTGGTCGGCATTCGGACACTAGGCAGTTCGGGTGCTACCTCTGGCCACAGTCCGCAAACCACTACAACGCCTGTGAAATCTTCCAGTCTTACCCTAATTTAACGCAACGTTTGTGGAGTTAAATGGCGGGGATTTCGAATGATCAGTTCGAAACTCACGACAATGGGAGTGCTTATTTCTGAAAAATTGGGTACAAATCTACGGAAATATGAAACCATTCCGAGAAATCTCATGGCCTGCTTTTTAGTTGCTGGGATTGGGAAATTGATGATAGCTTCTGTGTTCCCATTTTTAGGACAAATCTTACCGAGACCCACTTTATGCCCTAAATAAGTGATATACCTTTTCCCAAATTCGCATTTCTTTAAATTTAAAACAAGGTTTGCTTTTTCAAGGGCTGTCAGGACTTTAGCTAAAATTCGTAAATGTTCTTCCCAAGTTTCTGAAAATATAACAAGACCACCTAAATACACGACACAGTTATCAATGCCATTTAAAACTTTATTCATTAATCTTTGGAAAGTACTAGCTGCATTACTTAACCCAAAAGGCATTACTTTAGGTTCATAACTACTGAACAGTGTTATGAAAGCTGATATTTTCCTAGCTCTTCTGCTTAGAGGTACTTGCCAATAACCTTTGACCAAATCAAGCTTGGAGATGAATTTAGCATTCCTGATACTATCTAAGCAATCGTCAATCCTGGGAAGTGGAAAATTATTTTGCTTAGTAACACTATTCACTTTTCTGAAATCAATGCACAACCTATCTGTTCCATCTTCCTTTTTTACCAAAACTATCGGAGAACACCATTCACTCTCGCTAGGAACTATCAAATACTCATATAACATATACTTGATTTCCTTTCGTACTGAATTTGCCTTCTCTGGACTCAAACGATACGGACTTTGTCTAATGGGTTTAGTGTCCTGTAACTCGATATCATGTTCTAAAAGATTAGTGAAACCTAATTTATCACTAACAGTTTTGGGATAATTTAGAATAATATTATATAATTAACTTCTAAGCTAAAGTTAAATGACTTGAAATTCTTAGGAACATCAGAGTTTTTCTCAAAACTAATTTCTCACTGCGACACAGTTATTACTGGTACGGGGCGTTCGTTGTATTTCTTTGGCAAATTTATGTGCAGCCACTTACCTCTACGTCTACCCATATCAATTAAGTACCGGTAATTCAAATTGCCCCTTTTTCCTAAAATAGGATATGGACCTTGGAACTTATAAGATAATGAGGGACCTTCTTTCTGAATTAATACTAGGACTTTATCTCCCACACGGAAATTTCTCTCCTTTCCCTTAAGATCATATCTTCTTTTAGTTTCTCCTTGATTATTACTCTTGGTTTCTATTGCTAATTTCCAAGCTTTTTTTAAATTCTCCTTGTAATTCTCTAAATTCTGAATGTAAGCTTCACTACTCTCTTTGCTAACTGACTTGGGACGAACATAACAACACAAAATTTCGTCCTTTAAACAAAAGGTTTCCTTACAAACATTACTGTATTGGGATCATCATCCAACTCACTTTAAAAAATTCGAGACAGTCTCTCATCCTCTCTCAGCAACTTAATCAGCTCATTTCCATTCAAAATGTTAGTGCCTAAATCATTGCAGTAACTATTACTTGAATCCACTACATCGACTACATCTACGTAACTACTTTCGACAGCTACATCATCAACATGGCTAACACTGTCAACACCGATGGAGACAGTCTTCTCAGCCCCACACATGCTAAGATCAACCTCACCACCTCCATCACACACGTTCAAATCCTCGAACAAATTATGACTGTAGTCTATATCTGTATCTAAACCTGGCCTAGTTACTACCATTTCAGGCACAGGAACCTCACTTAAAAAGGGATTTTGACGAAGGAAAAATCTATTTCTGGGCGAGAGACCCGTGCCGCCCAGTGAAATGCTCCTTTAACATCATTTCTAAGGTAAAAACTGCTATGAATTTACCAGAGAAAAATTTGTATAGGAATGCTAGGTTGAACCCAGCTCGCTCACCTTAACCCTGGATAGGTACGGTGGGTCGTTTGCGACCCCGAGCGTCAAAAAAAAACAGGTTTTTCTCACGTGACTCACCCCTGTGACTGAATTTGTGGGTGATCGACCTGCAGGAGGTGTCTCCCCTACACGCTCTAGTAGTGTCCAGATGTGCATTGCTGTAGCTGTACTCCTTCCCCGATTTCTGAGACGCGTCGGGGTCGTTCGCGTCCGAGTTTACCCTTCTGAGGTAGTTTGCATAATTATCAAAGTTATTACGTATTATGAAATTGTCGTAGAATGGTGCAACTTGTATAGGTTATCAATTGTGGAAAGTCTTGGTGGATTGTTTGGCTACCATGTGCATGTTTTTTTTTTTAGTTAAAATGTCGTTCATCACCACGAGGTCCATTTTACCGCGAGTGCCCCTTTTTCATTTTTTTTTCATTTTTTTGCCAAGTCATTTTTCCGTAAGATATTGCCAAATAGTGTCGTAAAACTTTTGCTTGTTTAGTGTTGGAAAGTGTGTCTAGATGATCTGGCTACCCATGCATGACTTTGTATTTGTCAGATACGACGTAGTTATTGGTATATTGGGTATTTAACTGCGGTTACCAATTTCTGTTTTATTTTCAATATTTGTAAAAATTACTATGTAGTAAGGAATTGCCGTATATTATTCATTTTTTTTTCATGTTTATGTGTTAGAAAGTGTGCCTTGATGGTTGGGCTAACACGTGCATGTCTTTTTTTTTTATCTGAGATGTCGTATATTAGAATGTCGGGCATTTTACCGCGAGTGTCCCTTTTTAATTTTTTTTAATTTTTTTGCCAAGTCATTTTTCCGTAAGATATTGCGAAATAGTGTCGTAAAACTTTTGCTTTTTTAATGTTGGAAAGTGTGTCTAGATGATCTGGCTACCCATGCGTGATTTTGTTTTTGTCATATACGACGTAGTTATTGGTATATTGGGTATTTAACTGCGGTTGTCAATTTCTGTTTTTTTTTTCAATATTTGTAAAAATTTACTACGTAGTAAGGAATTGCCGTATATTATTGATTTTTTTTTCATGTTTATGTGTTAGAAAGTGTGCCTTGATGGTTGGGCTAACACGTGCATGTCTTTTTTTTTTATCTGAGATGCCGTATATTAGAATGTTGGGCATTTTTCCGCGAGTGCCCCTTTTTATTTGTTTTGCATTTTTTTGCTTAGTCATGTTACCGTAAGGAATTGGCAAGTAGTGTCGCAAAACTTATATTTTTATAGTGTTGGAAAGTGTTTCTAGATGATCTGGCTACCCATGCCTATTTTTTTTTTAGCCAGATATAGCGTATATATAAGTATGTGTTCGATTTTCCTGTGATTGCCATTTTTTCGTTTTTTCCCATTTCTTTCAAAATTACTACGTACTAAGGAACTATCACAGAGTAATATTTCATTTATATGTTTATTTGTCGGAAAATATGCCTTGATGGTTTGCCTAGCACGTGGCTGAAATTTTTTTTTTCTGAAATGCCGTATATTAGAATGGCCATTTTTCCACGAGTGCCCCTTTTTATTTGTTTTGCATTTTTTTGCTTAGTCATGTTACCGTAAGGAATTGGCAAGTAGTGTCGCAAAACTTATATTTTTATAGTGTTGGAAAGTGTTTCTAGATGATCTGGCTACCCATGCCTATCTTTTTTTTAGCCAGATATGGCGTATATATAGGTATGTGTTCGATTTTCCGGTGATTGCCATTTTTTCGTTTTTTCCCAATTCTTTCAAAATTACTACGTACTAAGGAACTATCACAGAGTAATGATTCCTCTAGATGTTTATTTGTCGGAAAATTTTGTTTACTTTTTTTTTGATTGAATATCATCAAATTTTTTTAGCTAAAATATTGTTTTACATTTTTTTTTTCGATTTTATTTCCCTTCAAAAAAAAATTTTTGGGTCAGAATTTTAATTTTATAGTCGTAAAATAATCGACAATTATCCAGCAACCCACCATACAATTTTTATGCATATCCAATAATAATTAGATTAGTAAATAACACCTTGAAATTGACATACCCTTCCTACATTTCAAGTGGCAGATTAGGGAGTCTGAGTCAGTGTGGTTGGCGGCCATTTTGTGGACATATCCGAAGCGTAAGCTGCCCTATCTATATATATTCTTGTTCCCTATAGAATTTGTGATATTTTGGTATATTTTTACCTGCATAAATATCATATTATATATTAAATATATGTATTTTTTTACGAAATTTCCAAGTACTCAAAAAATTACCTTTAGATATGGCCCCTGATATAAATGTAATTTACAAAATAATGAAGATTTTTTTACATATTTCTATTTTAGGATAACATATGTTTATTCCCTAAAAAAATTAGCCACTTCCTATTTCATTTGGGTACCCAAAAAAATTCATGAAATTTGGACAATTTTTTTTGGCCAAAAAAAGTTACCCTTTTTTTCTCATTTCAGATCTTCACCTCCATGGGTCTGACTTCATCCAAAATACATCAAGATGTGTCCTAAACATTCAAGAATCAATTCCTAAAAGGATTTGTGTATATATGTATAAACTTTTTTTTTATGAATTTTTATGTCAGGTCTTTTTTTTTTCTACTTAATTTTTTAAAATATTTATAATAAATAGTTTTTCTGCAGATGAGTAGTATTTATCTTTACAGTTGTTTTAAGCATTCATTGAAGTTTTTTTTGGCAAAAGAAAAAAGGAGGTTACTGCAAAAACTTATTTTTCAAGAATTTTTTTTGGCGTCGGGGTCGTTCGCGTCCGAGTATACCCTTAAAGGGGTGTCCGAGGACCGTACCTATCAAGGGTTAATAAGGTGTCGGTATAATACTGGGGCGCTGAATAAATCACAACCAGAGGCCTCGCACCATTTAGATATCTCTTGTCAACATCCCCGAACAGCGAGGTGCCGTTCAACATCCCACTACTACTAGCAATCCCACGCCAGTGACGTCACTCCTTATAGCACCCCAGATTGAGGCCCAATCAGGGAGGGACGGGTGGGTTCACTGGTCTCTCGCTCAGAAATAGATTTTTCTTTCGTCAAAATCCCTTTTCTGGGCTCCGACCCATGCCGCCCAGTGAAATCGTACCAGAGAATGGGGACCCAATATGGCTAACTACCTGAAGAGGGAATAACACAAAATAACAGAGCTGATGAGTTTAATATAAAAAAAGAGGGATGTGGAAACCCGTAAAATTAGATCAACATGTATATGACAGTGATAAATAGACATGGTAAACAATCCATAATGAAACCCGTAGGTAGAATTCAACAGATATGAATAGTGGGAATCCAACTTGGTAATCAAAAATGCAAAATAAAATCAGCTCGGGGATTCAAGAACATTTGTAATGAAAACAATTCATGAAATTGAACAATTGAATAATAAAATAATACACCATAAGGGTCTATAGTAACAAAACAGGTAGGAACAACAGGTAAGCCAGGCAGGAGGGAAAGAGGACAGAGCAAGACGTTGTGATTAGGACTCGGTACCTTCAGGAGGAACTATATTCCCTGCAGCTACTGTGGAAAATCTAAGAGCTTCTAAAGGTTTTAGGTAGTGGTGCTTGAAAACTTTAGGGGACTTCCAACCCGTATATTTTGAGAGCTCATCAAATTTCATATGGTGGAAAAAATTAATTGAGGTAGCCACAGCTCTAATATCATGGACATGTGGGAATGATGCAGGATTAGCTTGTTTAATAAAATAAAGAATTTGTTGTCTGATTCCCGTAAGGGTAATAGTTCCTCCGTGTTCTCTAATAAATAAGGGCCCTGTGGTTGTAGTGGAAGTTCTACCTAAGTAGGCTTCCAGGGTGGTAACTGGACACAGGGATGGATCCCGAGGAAGTGGAACAATCTTCCAGGGAGACCATCTGTTTTGGGGTCTTCATTTTTAGCCAGGAAAACTTTGTTAGGAGAGAGAAGAACCTCACCCGAAGAGAGAAACTCTATATGACCAGGTCTCTAGATAAGGCTGACAATTCTGAGATTCTGGAGCCCGAGGCGAGGCTCAAAAGAAAAAGTGACTTTCTTAATAATGCCATATAGTTACAGGATTCATTTGGGGTGTTAGAGGCTAGCTTAAGAACATCGTTCAAAAACCAGGAAACTGCGCTAGGGCGAGTTGAAGGTTTTAGTCTGGCACAAGCTCTCGGAATGGATGAGAAATATGAATCCATTAGATCAATGTCAGAACCAATATGGAAGATCTTTTTCAAGGCTGACTTGATTGTAGTAATGGTATTGGCTGCCAGGCCAGATTCGAAGAGAGTTCTGAAGAATGTCACAGTTAGGTTCATCGTCATTTTCTCAACTTAGGAATCTTTCAAGAATTTAGCTAATTTCTTGACAGCTGAGTCATATTGACGGAGAGTAGATTCCCTTTTGTCAGATTCCAGGAAAATAGTATTCAAAGGATCGATGTTTGCACCTCGTTGGGCTGCGAACTTCATGAAGTTCATAAAGTTAGGGCATTCAGAATCCTTGAGGAAGCGAACACATTGCGAGTTTGCACTGTCTTTGTTAACACAGGATTGGGAATCCGCTGGGGGCGGAGACCTAGTTCTAGCAACAAGGGGAACCAATTGCTCTTGGGCCAGTTGGGGGCTACGAGAGCCACTTGACCTTTGAAGGATCTGAGTTTGTGCAGAACTTTCAGCAGGAGATTCACCGGAGGAAACAGATAAATCGTCTTCCAGGTATTCCAATCTAGAATCATAGAGTCTGTGGCATAAGCCTGAGGGTCCAGGTTGGGGGCTACGTAACAATCTATTTTGCGATCGGATTTTGCCGCAAACAGATCCACCTAGAGACCCGGGACTGGAGATATCATCCACTGGAAAGATTGATTGTCTAGTGACCATTCCGACTAGCGGAGTCGTCCGGGAAAGTAAGTCCTCTACCACATTCCGGACTCCTGCTAGATGGACTGCTGACAGGTGCCACTTGTGCATTGCCGCCATGGAGAAAAACTTCAACATGATGTGGTTTATTTGGGCTGATCTGGAGCCTTCTCTGTTGAGGCAGTGTACTATGACTGCACTGTCGAGAACCAGTCTGATATGGAGATTCCTGGCTGCATTAAGACGTTTTAAAGTGAGGAAGACTGCCATGGCCTCTAGGACGTTGACGTGCATTTGTTGGAAGACCGGTGACCAAAACCCTTGGACTTTCTTGTGTTGTAAAGGAACCGACTTGGAAAGATTCTTGATCTTCGTCCAAGTCTGTAGACTTTTTCTCAGGGTTGGGAAAAGGCGAGCACGTCTGTCTCGTCGTATTGCGGTTGCTCTGGAGCGCCACACTCTGTTTATGTCCTTGAGTTTGGGCCTCAAGACGATGTCTGTCACGGAGGCGAACTGTAAGGAACCTAGGATCTACTCTCGGTTCTTTTGGAAGGTCAACTTTTCCTTGAGAAATTGTTTTGTATTCCTCGCTATCACCTTCCCTTTGGCTTTGGGGAGGCACAGCGTATGGGAGCACAGGTCCCCATGTAGTCCCAGCCATGGAAACTTGGTCTGTGGGACCCGGCGGGATTTCTCGAGGTTGACTTGGAATCCCAGTTGCCGAAGGAAGGTGAGGACTTTGTTCGTTGCTACGCGGGAAATCTGGGCATTGTCTGACCAGATTAGCTAATCGTCTAGATACGTTACTACCTGTATCCCCTGAGTCCGAAGTTCTTGAATTACTGTCTCTGATAGTTTGGTGAAGATTCTGGGTGGTATGTTGAGCCCCAATAGCATCACTTTGATGGCATAGGCTTGTTTGCCTAGCTTGAAGCCCAGAAAAGGACGAAAATGCCTTGCTATTGGAACATGATAGTAGGCATCTGTAAGATCGATGGAGGTGGTGACGGCCCCACGGGGAAGTAAGGTCCACACCTGCGAGACGGTAAGCATATGGAATTTGTCGCAACGAGTGAAGGAATTTAAACGAGACAGGTCGCGGATTACTCTCCGTTTGTCTGAGCCTTTCTTTGGCACGCTGAACAAGCGTCCGTGAAATCGTAAGCAACGTATACTTTGGATTGCATTCTTTAGTAGCAGACCTTTTGTGAAGGAACGTAGTTCTTCCGTGGACTGAGACCCGTTGAACCACTTGTAGAGGTTGCCTGAATTGGGAAGATTGGAAGGGCCTCAATCTCTTCCTACATCGAATTGGTGTACTAGTAGGCTCATATCTCCTCTTTGAAACCAGGCCCCACCTAACCTTGAGGTTTTGGTTGGCTCTAGCTGCCTCGCTAAGGACCGAGTTAACTAAGTCCCTTGGGAAAAGATCCGGGCCCCAGACTGGAGCTTTGATGAGCCTATTAGATTCGTCCCTAATCGTGGCTTCGGATAGAACGTGTCGTCGACAATGGGTCCTGGCATTTGCAAAATCATAGGCGTCAGCCATAAAGTTTTGCAAAAGTGACTTAGTGAGGACCTTACGGAGGTCCTCCTCGGTGTAAGTGGCTACAGTCAATTCAGAAAGGGCAACTGAATTAAGGGATCTGCTGAATCTACACCTCGACTCATATTCCAATTTAATGAGAGACTCCGGGAGTTTGGGAAGCCGTTCCCTGAACTGCGTCGAGGCACAGTCCGGGCTCAACTTACCTACCGAGAAGGTAGCTGGGGCGTTCCGCCAACATTCACTGTCTCCCGGAAAGAGAAGGGAGGGAAGGTCGGTCTCCCTGAGGTGAGGTAAAGGCTTCTCTTCCTTGATAGCCTGAAAGATCATCTCTATGATCTTGGTCGCACATGGGGTAGGGGTCTGGTCGTCGGCCACAAAAATAGTATATGAACTTTTGTAGGCCGTAATCATTGTGTTCAAGCAATCCCACTCATTGAACACGCGGACCAAGACAGACTGTGCCTGTTCTTTAGGAAAATTAACAGTTTCCTTTGGGACCTTATCCAATCCAATCAGAGCCTCTTCCGTGAGGCGAGCGTAGCCCGGGAAGGGGAATTCAAGACCCGGCGGGTAGAATTCATAATCCACAGTAGGCCGGGTACCGAAATCTCCGATTGACACATACCCTCCGAAGGAGGAAGCTTGGAGGCGTCGGGGATGGGGTATTGCTGTTGTAGCGGTGGCAGCCCCGAGCGCATGAGTCCCTGAACTAGGCTCTCCATAGAAGCTATTCTCTCTTGTGATTGCTGCGTATGAGACAATAGTATCGACTCAAAACGAGCAAACATCTTCTCGGAAAAATCCACCGGGTTAGATGATTCCGCCGGGGGGGGGGGAACAGGTGCCGGAACGGAGACTACTTCGTGAGAGGTTCAAGGCACAGCAATTGGGTCTTGAGAGACTCTGGTGGAGGAAGATTTAGCCTTCGAAGCTGATGATTTCGAAGACCTGTGGTCTTTGGAAGACTTGTGGGTCGTATATAAAGTCTTACGATGAGCCTTCACCTTGGGGATAACAGGCCGGGGACTGAGACCAGTCCCGGTTGTCCCCGGAAAACCTCGAAAAGAAGAGTGTTCTGAAGTAGAAGAGAAAGCCGGGCTAGGGATAGGAATCTTAGCCCGGGAACCACCTGACTCACCTACGTCCCTACCTCCGTCGGGATCGTCAAGAGCCATGGGTTCCACATCGAGGTTGAGGGTAGAGACGTCCTCAGTTAGGGTGCCGCCCGTCTCTTCTTGATCCGGGGCCAGAAGAAGGGATTCAAACCTCTCGATGATAGGATCCGCCAACTCTTTGGGGACCACAGCTGAAGTTTTAGCATGGGGGTAGAGACGGGAACACCATTCCTCAGAGAGGATATAAGGCTGTTTGGCCTTCACGTTGCGGGCGAACCCGTCAATCCAGATCTTGAGGGTAGCCCGAGCTGTATCTTTCTCAAGTTGGGAGCACTGAAAGAGAACAGACTATTAGCGAGGGATATTTGTGCCAAAGAAAAGTGAAGAAGTCCAAGGACTTCGTAGACACTAAGTGAAAGGCATGCGGGAAGTCCAGAGGAATAGTGGCCTTAAAATTAATAATGTTTGAAATTAATCTTAACTCTCTACAAGTCTGTATCAATGAAAATGCACTCACTGAGTCAGATGTTAGAGTGGAGGTCATTGTGTAGCAGACTACACAATTGTCTGGATGCCAAACAGCTAAGTCATCCACTCGGACAGAACAGTGGGCGTGTGAACGACAGATGACAGCGGCACATGCCGCCATTGCACAGCGTACAGTCTGTAAAATAAAAGATACACGAGTATCTCAAAGGAAAGCAAATTAGGGGCCCGGAGGCCCCGGTGCTTAAAATATATATATATATATATATATATATATATATATATATATATATATATATATATATATATATATATATATATATATATATATATCATCATCATCATCAAGTACGGGGTGTTCGATGTCGAACGGCCGTGGCCCTCTGCACGAAACTTCTCCATTCATTCCGGTCTTGAGCCTTCCTTTCCAACTCCACCATCGTTAGCCCGCACATCTCCTTGATATTGTCACTCAATCTAGTTTTAGGCCTTCCTCTCGTTCTTGTACCATAGACTGATCCAATTAGTAGCGTTCTTTCCAGAGTATTGTGTTTCCGAACCTGGTGTCCAATAAAAGTTAGTTTTCTTTCATCCAAAATGTCAAGTAATCTTTTTTCGATATTGATCTTTTGTAGAACTTCCACGTTAGTCTTTTTCTCAATCCAGCTTATCCTAAGGACTCTTCTGTAACACCATAGTTCAAAACTTTCTAATCTTTTCCGATCTGTAGCTTTTAAAACCCAACATTCTGAGCCGTATGATGCGATGGGGAAAACAAGTGATTTGAGAAGCCGCTTCTTTGTGTTTAGAGAGATATGTCTGTATTTCCACACATTGCTTAGTGCGATGGTTGCATTCTTTGCAATACCAATTCTTCTTTTGATCTCTTGGGAGTCATCTCCATTATTGGTGAAAGTTGCTCCGAGGTAAGTAAATTCAGTGACATTATCTAGGGCAACTCCGTCTAGTAGGATTTCTTGATCAGACGGAGCTTTTTGACACTTCATGACCTTTGTTTTCTTAGCATTTAGGTACAGTCCCACTTTTTCACTCTCAGCTTTTACTTTTGATACTAATGTTTGGAGGTCCTCCATACTTCCAGCGATTAAAACCACATCGTCGGCATATCTGAGATTAGTGATCTTTTGTCCTCCAACAGTTATGCCTCCTTCGTAGTCTTCAAGCGCATTTCTCATTATAGTTTCCGAGTAGATGTTAAAGAGGTGGGGAGAAACAATGCATCCTTGTCTGACACCTTGTCCGATGTTAAACCAATCCGTTAGGCCATAAGATGTTCGTACTGCTGCTTTCTGTTGATTGTACAGTGCTTTCAGAAGTGAGATGACATGAGGTGGAAAACCCATAGAGTACATGTCGTTCCATAAGATGTAATGTGCAACTGTATCAAAGGCTTTATATATATATATATATATATATATATATATATATATATATATATATATATATATATATATATATATATATATATATATATATATATATATATATATATATATATATATATATATATATATATATATATATATATATATATATATATTATATATATATATATATATATATATATATATATATATATCACTATCATGATAAAAAATTTTTATATATATATATATAAATCAGGAGTCCTGAATGAAAGCAAATTATATATATCACTATCAGGCCACAAACATAGTGTACGAACTCTTGTGGGCCGTAATCATGGTGTTCAAACATTGCCACTCATGGAACAGGCGAACCAAGACAGACTGTGCCTGTTCTTTAGGAAAAATGACAGTTTCCTATGGAACCTTATCTAAACGGATCAGAGCTTCTTCTGTGAGGCGAGCGTAGCCGGGGAAGGGGAATTCAAGACCCGGCGGGTAGAATTCGTAGTCAGTAAGAGGCCGTGTACCGAAACCCTCGATTGACAGCATACCCTCCGAAAAGGGGGCATGCAATGCTAACCTCCAAGGGTTATTCTTATTGAAAGGAGGAAGCTTGGAGGCGTCGGGAATGGGGTACTGCTGTTGAGGTGGTAGCCCCGAACTCATGAGGCCTTGGACTAGGCTCTCCACAGAAGCTATCCTCTTGTGTGATTGCTTCGTATGAGACGATAGTATCGACTCAAAACGAGCAAACAGTTTGTCAGAAAATTCCTCCATGTTAAATGATCCCGCCTGGGGGGGAACAGGTGCCGGAACAGAGACTACCTCTTGAGAGGTTGAGGGCACAGCAATTGGGTCTTGAGAAACTCTGGTGGAGGAGGATTTAGCCTCCGAGGGTGACGATCTCGAAGGGTTGTGGTCTTGGGAAGATTTGTGGGTTCTATATAAAGGCTTGTGAGGAGCCTTCACTTTGGGTGGAACGGGTCGGGAGCTGAGATCAGTCCCGGTTGCCTCAGGAAAACCGCGAAAAGAAGATTGGTCGGAAGTAGAAGAGAAAGCCGGGCTAGGGAGAGGAATCCCAGCCTGGGAACCACCTGACTCACCTACGTCCCTACCTGCGTCGGGATCATCCAGAGCCATGGGTTCCACATCAAGGTCGAGGGTAGCGCCTGTCTCCCCTTGGTCCGGGGCCAGAAGAAAAGAAGCAATGCTCTCGATGATCGGGTCCGCTAGCGCTTTGGGGACCGCAGCTGATGTTTTAGCATTGGGGTAGAGGAGGGCACACCATTCCTCAGAAAGGATATACGGCTGTCTGGCCTTCACGTTGTGGGCGAACCCGCCAACCCAGATCTTGAGGGTAGCTCGGGCTGTTTCCATTTCAAGCTGGGTGCTCTGAAAGAGAACAGACTATTAGTGAGTGATAAAAGTGCCAAAGAAAAAACTAAGAAGCCCAAGGACTTCGTAGGCACATATAAGGCATGCAGGAAGTCCATAGGACTGTGGCCTTACAGTACAAAACAATAAAAGAGGACATTAAAATGTGACTCCCCACAATTATGTAATAAAGTAACTGCACTCACCGATTCAGATGTTAGAGTGGAAACCAATTTGTAGCAGACAGGACAGTTGTCCGGATGCCAAACAGCTAGGTCATCCACTTGAAGAGAGCAGTGAGCGTGCGAACGACACACATTATGGCCGCAGGGTTGGTGGAGAACAGCGACACATGCCGTCATCGCACAGCGGACAGTCTGTAAGATAAAAGATACATGAGTATCTTAAAGGAAAGCAATTAGGGGCCGAAGGTCCCAGTGCTTAAATATTATAAAAGTTACTATCATGGTATAAAAGTTGAATATACAGTATATAGCTATAATTATCCCGAATGAAAGCAAAAGAAGGGCACGGGGCCCGAATGCTGTAACTCTATATAAGGGATTTTGACGTAGGAAAAATCTATTTCTGGGCGAGGGACCTGTGCCGCCCAGTGAATAAGCTCCTATTAGCACTTATTCTTAGGTAATTTACTGCTAAATATACCAGAGAAAAAATGTAAAGGAGTGCTAGGTTGACTAGCTCGCTCACCTATTGGTGTCGGTATGGAATTGGGCGTATAATCCAGAGGTCCCACACCATTTAGATTCATCCACGACAAAGACCCCCAATAGAGGAGAGCCGTTCAACCTCACTCGGCACCACCAACTCTGCATCCGCTCAGAACCCAACTCCTTAGCACCCAAAGTTTGGGAACTCCAAGGGAGAGGAGCTGGGAGGGTTCACTGGGCGGCACAGGTCCCTCGTCCAGAAATAGATTTTTCCTACGTCAAAATCCCTTTTCTGGGCTTGAACCTGTGCCGGCCAGTGAATATATACAAGAGAAATGTCACCAAACTTGAAAAATAAAGGAAAAAACGTAAACACAAGGGAAACACAAGTTACTTTAATCAGAGTTGAGTGCCAAAAACAACTATAAAGGTACCTTAAAAGGAACATAAATCCACTTGGTAGAACAATTGACAAAAAAGGTAAGGTATAATAATGCCGTGAGTGATGATATATACAGATACTCGGGGGTCAAAAATTTAACAAATATAGGAATAGTAACCCGGTGCGAAACCAACGAATACAAATAGGGTATAAATGAGGCAGGTAAGGGGGAGAGATAAAATGACAAGGAATTAACATGTGAGTTACCTGGGGGTAACTACGCTCCCTGCAGCTACCGTAGGAAATTTAAGGGCTTCCAAATGTTTAAGATAGTGTTTCTTGAACACTGACGGTGACTTCCACCCTGTGTACCTAGAAAGATCCGTAAAATTCATGTGGTGAAAAAAGTTCACCGAAGTAGCAACTGCTCTAATATCATGTGCAAGAGGAAAAGAGTCAGGGTTAGCTTGTTTAATAAAATACAAAATTTGTTGCCTGATCCCTTTAATGGTAATGGTACCGCCTTGTTCTCTAACGAATAGAGGCCCGGAGGAGTTAGAGGAGGTCCGGGATAAATAAGACTTAAGAGTAGTAACAGGGCACAGAGACGGATCTTGCGTGAGGGGAACAATTTTCCAGGAGGACCATCTGTTCTGAGGGTCTTCGTTCTTAGCTAAAAAGAATTTGTTAGGTGAAAGAAGGACCTCTCCCGAAGGAAGGAACTCAATATGACCCGGGTCTCTTGACAAAGCTGCCAGTTCAGAAATTCTTGCCCCGGAAGCCAAACTCACAAGGAAAAGTGTTTTCCTGAGAAGGGGAATATAATCACAAGAACTGTTAATGGTATCAGAAGCCAATTTGAGCACATCATTAAGGAACCAGGTAACCGGGGTAGGACGGTTAACCGGTTTCAGTCTGGCAGAGGCTTTCGGAATTGAAGCTAACAAAGAGTCGGTTAAGTCTATGTTAAAACCCACTAGGAAGATCTTTTTCAAAGCAGATTTAATAGTGGTGATAGTATTGGCTGCCAGACCTGATTCTAATAAAGTTCTAAAGAAAGTGACTGTAAGGTTCAAGTTCATACAGTGTACGTCTGAGTCTATCAGAAATTTAGCCAACTTTTTAACTGCAGAATCATATTGGCGGATGGTGGAATCCCGTTTATCTGATTCTAGGAACAGGGTGTTTTGAGGATCGATATTGGCACCATGCATGGCCGCAAACTTCATGAAGTCCATAAAGTTAGGGCGCTCTGAATGTTTGAGAAAGCGTACACAACGCGTGTTTGTACTATCTGAGACAGAACCGGATTGGGTATCAGGTGAGGATGTAGTCTCAACTCTCGCAGGAGAGGGTACCAATTGCTCTTGGGCCAGTTGGGTGCGACCAAGGCTACTCGTCCCTTGAAGGATCTCAGTTTGTCTAGGACTTTCAGTAAAAGATTCACCGGGGGAAAGAGATAAATCCTTTCCCAGTTGTCCCAATTCTGTGACATGGCGTCTGTGGCGTAGGCCTGAGGGTCTAGATTGGGAGCCACATATACTCTCAATTTGTGGTTGGACTCCGTGGCGAAGAGGTCTACTTGGAGACCCGGAACCCGAGAGAGAATCCACCGGAATGACTTTTGATCGAGTGACCATTCCGACTCTAGAGGGGAGGTCCGGGACGGCGTCTGCAACTACGTTCCGGACTCCCGCCAGGTGGACAGCTGAAAGATGCCAACGGTTCGAGGCTGCTAGGGAGAATATGGCTACTAGAACATGGTTCAGAGGCCCTGATTTTGATCCGCCTCTGTTGAGGCAGCGGACCACCACTTCGCTGTCGAGAACCAGACGAAGGTGTTGTCTCTTGGATGGAGAGAGACGTTTCAGGGTTAGTAGAACTACCATGGCCTCCAGCACATTGATGTGAAATTGGCGGAATAAGGGAGACCAAAGACCTTGAACTTTCTTGTGCTGAGAATAGCCTCCCCAACCTGATAGGGATGCGTCCGTGTGAATGATTAACTTCGGAGGCGGAAATCGAAGGGGAACTGACTTTGACAGATTGCTGGCCTTTGTCCAAGGTAGAAGTCTTTCCCGGAGAATGGGAGGAAGGCGGACTTTCCTGTCCCGGAACTTCCGATTCGCCCTCGAACGCCAGACACGATTGATATCTTTCAACTTCGCTTTCAGAAGTAGATCCGTCACTGAAGCAAATTGAAGGGACCCTAGGATCCTCTCTTGGAGTCGTCTGGAACTCACTTTGCCTTTGAGAAAGCGTTTGGTGTTCGTTGCAATCTCTAACCTCTTGGGTTTGGGAAGACACAGAGTGTGAGATATAAGATCCCATTGCAGGCCGAGCCATTGGAACTTTGATTTCGGAAGAAGACGGGACTTCTTGAAGTTGATCTGAAAGCCTAGAGATTGAAGGTATTGGATGACTTTGTGAGTGGCTTTTAGGCAATTTTGGGAGGTGTCTGACCAAATGAGCCAGTCGTCCAGATAGGCTACTACTTGAATCCCTTGATTTCTGAGTTCCTGAACAGCAACTTCTGCTAACTTTGTGAAGATCCTTGGGGCGATGTTGAGCCCGAAAGGCATCACCTTGAAGGAGTAATTTTTGTTTCCTAGGCGGAAGCCTAGATACGGACGGAAGTGTCTCGCTATCGGAACGTGATAATAGGCGTCTGTAAGATCGATAGAGGTGGTGACGGCCCCACGGGGAAGTAAGGTCCGCACCTGTGAGACGGTAAGCATTCGAAACTTGTCGCATTGAATGGACAAGTTGAGAAGGGATAGGTCTAGAATCACTCTTCTCTTGTCCGAATCCTTCTTCGGGACACTGAACAGCCGACCCTGAAACTTCAGGTGTTTCGTTTCTTGTATGGCGTTCTTTTGTAACAGGTCCTGGACAAACTCGACTAGGTCCAGAGTGGAATGCTGATGAAATCTGTTCGGTGGAGGAGGTCCTTGAATCCAACTCCACCCCAGTCCCTTGGAGATGATACTGAAAAGCCCAGGGACTGAACCTCCATTTGTTGCGGAAGGCATAAAGCCTCCCCCCTACCCGCTGCACCTCAGTATTGGCTTGAGGAGTTGCCTCCACGTCCGCCTCGGAAGTTCTTTCCTTTGCGAAAGAATCTACCCCTACCTCTGTTCTGGTATGAACCACGGTGGTAGCCTCTACCTCTGTTATAACCCTGGGAAGAGCTTTGAGCTTCATAAGATTGGTTGAAGGCTGGAGAGGTGGTGGAGGCACCGGGAAGCTGGCTCTTAGGGAGCAGAACGGTGACGTAGTCGTCCGAGGAAGGAGCCTGAGAGGTGGAAGGCTGTGCAGGAACAGCAGGAGATGGTGGGAGAGGCTGCCGGAAAACGGACGAGCTACTTTGCTGTTGCCGGAACTGAGTGGAGGTATACGGGCGGAGCTTCTTCCTACCACGGGCTTGGTAACTTGCGGGATCATATTTCCGCTTAGGAGTCAAACCCCAACGGGCTTTAAGGCTCTGATTAACTCTTGTAGCTTCTGTCAAGACTTCCTCCACAAGATCCTCAGGGAAAAGATTTGGACCCCAACAAGAGGACCGGATAAGTTTATTCGGTTCGTGCCTAATAGTCGCCTCAGCCAGGACGTGTTTGCGGCACCTACGTTTAGCAAGAGCAAAGTCATATAAGTCAAAGTACAAAGACTGCAAAGTAGCCTTATTGAGAGACTTAAAGATACTCTCAGTATCATAAGTTAAGGCTATCGACTCCGTAGAAGTGGCCAAGTTCAAGGTTCGACCAACATGTAGGCGGGAATCATACTCCTGTTTAATAAGGGATTCCGGGAGACGGGGAAGCCGTTCACTAAAAATTACTGACGCACAGTCCGCTGTCAGCTTGCCGGAAGTAAAGGTGGTATGGACATTGTCCCAACACTCATTATCTGAAGGAAGAAGGAGGGAGATCGGATCTACCTCTCGGATGGGAGGCAAGGGCTTCTCCTCCAGAGCGTATTGAAAGGCAAGCTCTGCAATCTTAGTGACGCATGGAGTCACGGTATTCTTGTCCATTAGGAACATTGTAAAAGAACTTTTATGAGGCGTCAACATGGTATTGGTGCAACCTATGTCATTTAGAAACCTAGCCCAAACAGATTGGGCTTGTTCCTTTGGGAAAATGACGGTCTCTTTAGGGACCTTATCCAGCCGAACCAGAGCTTCCTCGGTAAGCCTGGCATAACCATGAAACGGGAATGCGAGACCAGGAGGAAAGAATTCGAAGTCCTCTAGTGGACGAGTACCAAGACCTTCCAACGTTAACATCCCGTCTGAGAACGGGGAATGAAGAGCCATTCGCCAAGGGTTATTCTTGGTAAACGGAGGAAGCTTAGAGGCATCCGGGATGAGAGAGCTTTGAACTCGCTCCGGAGCACCATGCTCTAATGCCCCAAGTCTCTGACCAATGTTAGAAAACATCGTGTCCATCTTGGCCTGCATTTCTGACACAATCTTAGATTGCATCTCCGACACAATGCGAAGCATGGCTGATTCGGAAAGGCCCGGGTTAGGAGCAGAAGTGGCGGATTGTACTCCCGGGTCGTGAGACTTAGAGGAGGAGCCAGAAGCCTTAGATGATGAGTTTGTATTTGTTTTAGAACCATGGGAAGCCTTGTGGGGCTTACGAGCTTTTGGCAAAGTTCTAGATTTAGATTTATCTTTGGGGGGAACCGGGTGTGATCGGTGAGACGAATCGCAGTCCCCAGAAAAACCATGAAAAGAAGAGAGATCAGATGAAGAAGAAAGAGCGGGGCTGAGGATAGGAATCTCAGCGCCGGTAACACCTGCCTCACTTACCACCCTACCTGCATCCGGATCATCTAACAACATGGGTTCCACATCCAAGTTCAAGGAGGCAACATTGTCTTCCAGATCTCCAGGGGCATCAGACGTATCTTGATCTTGATCCTGATCGATGAATCACGAAATAGTGGCATCAATGTCGGCAATGATGGGTGCCGCAACAGCTCTAGCCACAGCGGCTGAAGACTTGGCATTAGGGTAAATCATTGCACAGTAGTCTTCAGAGAGGACGTAAGGCTGCTTTGATTTCACATTTCGGGCAAATCCCCCAACCCACACTTTCAGTGTGGCCCGAGCCGCAGTCTTCTGCTCCGGGGATGCCTGAAATAATAGTGGGAATTAAAGAAAGGAAGAGTCCCGGAGGTCCTTAAAGACCATAGAAATCTTACTAAATAGTGTATGTATACCAAATAAAGGTAAGAATAATTAGAAAAGACAACATAGCCAACGGGACTCACCGAATCAGATCCAAGGGTGGTAATGAGGTCAAAACAGACCATACAATTATCAGGATGCCAGATTACGATGTCTTCCAGCTGAACTCCGCAGAGGGCGTGAGACCTACACACCGTATGGCCACAAGGCTGGTGAAGAACAGCCGCACAGGCCGTCGTCTGACAATGAACCATCTATAAAAAGAATAGTATATGAGAAACTGTAATTCTCTTAAGTAGGGGCGGGTCCGGAGGACCCGGGCCTAAACATACGTCTAACTTAAGACTAGAGTTTAACTGTAATACTCTTAAGTAGGGGCGGGTCCGGAGGACCCGGGCCTAAACATAAGTCTAACTTAAGACTAGAGTATAACTATTCATTCCGGACGAGCCGGGATCATAAAGAAGGATGCAACAAAGAATTAACACACATGGTGTCTGACTTCCCGGAGCGAGGTTAAGCCCCGGACCGGGATATATAAAAGTACATCCATAAACTAATACATATAGGAACTCCGGGGTAGCGATCTGTCATATATAATCATAGTAACTGTTATAAAATAAGGGGGGGCGGAACCGTAGATAAGAACCACCAACAGAACCCGGAGGTTTTCGTATAACATAATTAAAAGTGTGATAGGTGAACATTATAAAATAGGGTGCACCGGGATTCCTACTCTGTTGACCGGTGGCCAACCAGTCTAGACAGAGACAAAACCACCGGGACACCCGGAGAGAGGACAAAGTCCATAAACACTGAACTACCCCCTCTGTAGGAAGGGAAGGCAACAGTCCCCTAGGGGAGGGGGAAGAGAAGCCTAGCCACCAACCTAGCGAGAGGGGGAGCTTGGGGGAGGATCACGTGACACGGAGCAGCAGGGCTACCAACTGACGATCCCCAAACACTACCAAAACAGATCATACGGAGTAATAAGCACAAATATTCATTATAAAAGTAATAGCGTTGAAAAATATATAAATATACACATAAAAAATTAGGGCAAGGCATGCGAAATAATGAATAAATCCCGAAGGACAACAACCTGATGGCCAAAGGTCGGCAAGCCACCTACGATACGTAATCTGATATCGGCCCTAAATATGAACCACAAGGGCTCTAAACGCTAAATAATGAATATCCACTATAAAACATATAAAAAATTAAACTAATAATAAAAATAATACACTTAGTAACACCGCGAGTGAAACTAAAAAGCTCTCGAAACAGGAGTACCAACCGTAAGCGGAATCGAGCAAGACCGAGATGATCGAAGAGAATAAACTCTTATAACTTAAATATTAAACGATCTAGATTGCTCAAAACACAGCAAAACATAGCTTGGTACTTAACTTAGACGGTGTCTCCTGGGAAACCGATGTAGAAGCCATAATCCAAGGAAAATAAGGCAAAAACACGAGAGCACAAACTAGCGGGTTACCACACAGGCGTGCTAAAAAGGAGTTGGGTTCTGAGCGGATGCAGAGTTGGTGGTGCCGAGTGAGGTTGAACGGCTCTCCTCTATTGGGGGTCTTTGTCGTGGATGAATCTAAATGGTGCGGGACCTCTGGATTATACGCCCAATTCCATACCGACACCAATAGGTGAGCGAGCTAGTCAACCTAGCACTCCTTTACATTTTTTCTATGATATATTTAGCAGTAAATTACCTAAGAATAAGTGCTAATAGGAGCTTATTCACTGGCCGGCACAGGTTCAAGCCCAGAAATATATATTCAACCCATGATAAAACTATTCATATAAGTGCCTAACATATGAATGAAGGCAAATAAGGGACCCTGGGGGGTCCGGGGGTTATAAGTCATATATCAAATAAATGATGAAAATTATTCATATGTAATGCCTTAATAATTGAATGAAGGCAAATTAGGGGACCCCGGTGTTTAAAAAATCAAATAACAGCTTTACTTGATTATAAAATTATTAGATTAAATTAAATTAATGAATTAAATTAAGTCAAACCTTAGTCGTGATCATATCATGGAAGGCAAGGTCGAGAACTAGGATCGTATATAATAGATAAACGTGACTAAAATATAAAGGGAATCCAAGTAATAATGAATAACGTTGGCTCCGGGGCTCAACTAAAAAACTCGACCGAATGGTAATGAATAGAAGCTACTCCCGGGGATCCCGTAATGGAAGTCTTTAAACACACACATATATATATATATATATATATATATATATATATATATATATATATATATATATATATATATATATATATATATATATCTATATGAGGTCCGTGAGGTGCGTGACACGGGGGGGGGGGATCTTAAAAGGGTCCGTGACGTGCGGGACCAAGCGGGAGAAGCCCGTACACAACTTAATATTAAATAACATAACAAGGTACCACGGAACGAGTCGAAACTCCCCGCCGATCGTCGGCCAAACGAGCGACGAAAAGAAACGACTACGACCGGGTAGAGTAGTGGGGAAAAGTAATGTACGTTAATGGATAATAATAGAATGCCTCACAGAACAACGGGAACCGCCCGTGCAAAGCGGAAGCCCCTGGGAGGAGTACATAGGCGCTTATAAGATATCGGCTAGGAGTAGGTTGGCTCCGAGACGATATCAGGTATACCAACCTGCCAGACCCACGAGTGATATGATCACGTGGAAAGATTAAAACACTATAAAAAGACATAACACATGAAAAATAAGAGAGGAAGGCATGCTGGATGATAATAATAATAATAAAATTAGCTATAAATCAATCGTAAAACAAACGAGGGCGCGAACAAGAGACAGGAAAGAACAAGCCTGACGGCGCTAGGAGTAGGCAGGGCTACCAACAGAACACAGGATCAGTGAAGTGCTAACAAAATGAAAACTAAATTGTAATAACTGACTCATGAAAGCCCCTCGAACTAATGCAATCATACGAATGACGTTAAAATAGTAAGCGAGTCCGTGGCGTGCGAACGTAAATAAGCTAAGATATGATATGTGGAAAAGAATGCCGATGGCGATCACGCATGCCAACCTCCAATATACGCACATGAATATGAAATAACTGTTATCATAAAACAGGACAATATAAAATTGATACGGTGTGTGAACCGTGGAGATCAATAAAGTTCACAACGAGAAACAATCAGTATGGAGGACTAATTGAAAATCGTTAGAACGAACGAGAGAGAAAGAGGAAGGAGCCTGTCCCGAGGGAGACCCAGCAAGGTCGTCAATAAAAAACTGAATAATATAAACAAAAATGGACAAAGCCCCCTCCAAAATCTCAAAACTCATAGCTCTGGTACTTAACTTAGATGTAGTGACAGTAGAGTCGGATATCTTAAGGTAAATCCAGAGAAAAACCAGCGAAATTTACACACAACACAAAGTATTGTTAACAAACTGCGTGCTATATTAGGAGTGACGTCACTGGCGTGGGTTGGTTAGTAGTAGTACGAGGTTGAACGGCGCCTCGCTGTTCGGGGATTTTGACAGGAGACATCTAAATGGTGCGAGGCCTCTGGTTGTGATTTATCATGCCCCAGTATTATATCGACACCATATACAGGTGAGCGAGCTGGATTCAACCTGGCATTCCCATGCAATTTTTTCTCTGGTAATATATAGCAGTTATATACCTTAGAAATGGTGCTATAGGAGCATTTCACTGGGCGACACGGGTCGGAGCCCAGAAATGTTTTATATATATTCATCAGGAATCCTGAATGAAATCAAATAGGGGCTCGGGGCCCCAGATGCTTAAATTATAGCAATATCATGATAAAAGATTTACATATCAATATCATGATACAAATGTTTTATATATATAAACATCAGGAGTCCTGAATGAAAGCAAATAGGGGCTCGGAAGCCCCGGGTGCTTAAATGATATCAATATCATGATAAAAGATTTATATATCAATATCATGATAAAAATGTTTTCTATATATACATTAGGAATCCTGAAGGAAAGCAAATAGGGGCTCGGGGCCCCGGGCGCTTAAATGATATCAATATCATGATAGAAGATTTATATATCAATATCATGATAAATATGTTTTATATACGTACAGTCTGTAAGACAAAAGATACATGAGTATCTTAAATGAAAGCAAATTAGGGCGGGCCCGGAGCTTAAATATCTACGTATATATATATGTCAATATCATGATAAAAATCTTTTATATATAGCCATAAAGTATATTGAATGTAAGCAAATTCGGGACCCGGGGGGTCCGGAGTGCTTAAATATCAATATCAAAATAACAGATCTATTTTGATTGTAAAAGGAATTAAAATTAAGTCAGACCGTAACCGTGATTATATCAAAAGAGGGAAGGGAAGGTCGAGAACAAGGATCGTATATATAATATATATATGTGACTAATATATAAAGTTAATCCAAGTAAGAATGAGTAACATTGGCTCCGGAGGCGCAACTAAACAACTCGACAGGATGGTAATTTATAAAAGCTACTTCCGGGGATCCCGTAATGAAAGTCTTTATATATATATATATATATATATATATATATATATATATATATATATATATATATATATATATATATATATATATATATATATATATATATATATATATATATATATATATATATGAGGTCCATGAGGTGCGTGACACTAGAGGGGGGAAGGGATCTTTAATGGGTCCGTGACGTGCGGGACCGAGGGAGTAGCACGTACAAAACTTAATAAATAATATAACATGACAAGGTACCACGGACTGAGCAGAAAACTTCCTGCCCATCGTTGGCCAAACGAGCGACGGAAAGAAAACGACTACGACCGGGTAGAGTAGTGAAAAGAGTAAGAAATGTACGTTAATGTATAATAATAGAAAGCCTCACAGATCAACGGGAACCGCCCGTGCAAAGAAAGCGGATGCCCCCGGGAGGGGTACATAGCGCTATAAGTGACTCAACTCGATCGGGAGAGAGAGAGGGAACCCTGGGGTGGGGTATCGGGCGGGAGGGAGGCTAGGAGTGGGGCGATAGCAGGTATACCAACCTGCCAGACCCACGATGATATGATCACGCGGAAAGACTAATAACACTATAAAACATAACACATGGTAAAATAAGATAGGAAGGCATGCTGGATGATAATAATAATATTAACTATACATCAATCGTAAAACAAACGAGGGAGCGAACATGAGACCGGAGAAAAACCCAAGCCTGACTGCGGCAGGGCTACCAACATAACACAGAGTCAGTGAAGTGCTAACAAAATTAAAACTAATATGTAATATCTGACTCATGAAAGCCCCTCGAGCTAATGCAATCAAACGAATGACGTTAAAATGATAAGCAAGTCCGTGGCGTGCGAACATAAATAATCCAAGTAATAATATAGTGGAATGGAACGCCCGAAGGCGATCAGGCATGCCAACCTACCGAAAATGCGCACACGTATATGTAATAACTGTTAACATAATAACAGGAAAATATAAAAATTAATACGGTGTGTGAACCGTGGATACCCATAAAGTTCATAATGAGAAACAATCAGTATGGAGGACTCATTGAAAATCGTTAAGAACGAACGAGAGAGAGATAGGAGGGGGCTAGGCGCCATGAAAGACCCACGCGGGGTCGTGAAAAATAAATCTGTATAACATAAGCAAAAAAGGGCAAGGCCCCCTCCAAATTCTCAAAACTCATAGATCTGGTACTTACCTTAGATGGAGAGACAATGGAGTCCGACATCTTGAGGTAAATCCAGAAAAAAACAGCGAAATTCACACACAAGGCAAAATACGGCTAGAAAGTTGCGTGCTATTTAAAGGAGTGACGTCACTGGCGTGGGATTGCTAGTAGTAGTGGGATGTTGAACGGCACCTCGCTGTTCAGGGATGTTGACAGGAGATATCTAAATGGTGCGAGGCCTCTGGTTGTGATTTATTCATGCGCCCCAGTATTATACCGACACCTTATTAAGGTGAGCGAGCTGGGTTCAACCTAGCATTCCTATACAATTTTTTCTCTGGTAAATTCATAGCAGTTTTTACCTTAGAAATGATGTTAAAGGACCATTTCACTGGGCGGCACGGGTAGGAGCCCAGAAATAAGATTCACACATTTGGATGTAGTTAAATCATTACCAACAATAATGTCAATGCCGTCAACTGGCAAATAGTCTACAACTGCTAGTTTTACATCTCTTGACAATCCCTGACTTTTCAAGTTCATTTTCAACAAAGGACAAACATCGCAAGTATTCGGAAACCCACTTAACATAACGTGCTTTCATACTGATTTTTGCCCTAGTTGGCACACACTCTTTCCTATTAAGGGAAACGGCTGCTCAGGTGTCCCTAAGCAAGAAAACGTCTCTCGAATCCCCTCCTTCAAGCGAAGAAACTACACCTTCAGACAAAAAATCTCCGTAAAATTTCCTAGTTTCTTTCATAATGTCATTTCTGCTTGATGAAAAATTATTGACTAAAGACACTGGTTTCTTGACATTCTTCTCCTCTACTATACAATTCCTTGCTATATGCCCTTCCTTATTACATCGATAACAAATTATCTCCGAACTACTGCCTTCCCATTTGCTCTTACAAAACCTGGCAGTATGACCTGGTTTTCCGCATGTATAACAATAATAATGATAATCATATTTCCCTGTATTACTATTGCTAAAACTACTCTTACTATGTTGCATCTTACTAGAAGAAGGATTATTTTTCTCCTTACTATCACTTTAACTATGAGTAAGACTGTACTCATCTGCCAACCTTGTTGCATCTGTAAAAGACTTTTCACGCCTATCTTCTATATATAGCTTGATGTCTGGAGATATGTTATCTTTGAAGTTTCCTAACAAAACTAAGTTCTTGAGATCATCAAAACTATCTACCTCAGTGGAAGTTAACCAATCGCAAAATGATCTTTTTAACTTCTTTCCGTATTCTACATAAGTACTGCTCTCATCTCTTTTCAAACTTCTAAATTTTTTACGGTACGCCTCTGGTACTAACCTGTATGCAATAAGAACAGTTTATTTCACAATATCATAGTCCTCACTTTCATCCTCAGACATACAACTATACACAGAAAGTGCCCTACCACTCAAGACTGACTGTAAATACAAAGCCCAATTGTTTTTGGGGCTACCTACTCTGATCATTAACTTTTCAAAAGACATGAAATATTTTGTTACATCTTCCTCATCAAACTTTGGAATTAATTTCAACACTGCACCTATACCTAAATTATCAGAATCATCGTTCAATGAGGAATTACCACCCCGTCTGCTACCTGACACATTACTTCCTGGTCTGCTACCTGGCGGACTATTATGAAGATTTTGTCTTAAACGAGCAATTTCTAACTCATGCTTACGCTGTTTCTCATTTCCTTCTCGCTGTCTTTCATATTCTTCTCTTTCAGCTGCTTTTTCATCTCAAATACTTCCTGTTCTCTCTTAAAAACATCCGCACGGAGTGCATCACCATTTAGACCAAGAAGTTTACCTGAGGCGATCAAATTTTTCGTAATCTCACTCATTCTGCTTCTTTCTATATTCTCCGTTTCAATTGGTTACGTTGTTGAAAATCCTGGCAAGGTCGCCAACTGTTACGATCTTACAATCGTTACAGGTTCTTTTAATAAGTAAAATAAATATCAACAACAACCAATTAAATATGGGTAAATGAATATAAGAAGAAACACACGAAAAAACACCACGTTTATTCACAAACTTAAAGAAAACGAATGTTATTTCTTCGGTTACTTTAACTGACAAATCAAACTAATCAAACACCAACAGAAAAGGGGAACAGTTAGTAAGGTAGAAATACTTAAGGAGTAGATTTCTGCAGCTGCTGAGACGATACTGGTACGGAGATTTCAGGCTTGAGAACGTTGCAGTAGGGCGGCTGAAGTTCAGATGAAACTGGCACAATGACCGGATTCGATGACATCACAGAAAGGGTGGT
Source organism: Palaemon carinicauda (assembly GCF_036898095.1). Lineage (NCBI taxonomy): Eukaryota > Metazoa > Arthropoda > Malacostraca > Decapoda > Palaemonidae > Palaemon > Palaemon carinicauda. The sequence continues at coordinate 70,321,356 of NC_090732.1, forward strand.
ATAAATAAGGGACATCAGAGGTCTTCTTCCAAGAATTCGATGATACTGTTTAAGTAAGGCTTGAGAACGTTGCTGGAGGGCGGCTGAAGTTCAGATGAAACTGGCACGATGACCGGATTCAAAGAAGTCACAAAAGAGGTGGCATCAAGAAGGGACATCAGAGGTCTTCTTCCAAGGATTTGATGATAGTGTTGAACAAAAGCAGGCTGCAGGCTGTGTTTTCTACTTCTTGTCACAAGCAGGGAGGGCTGGCTGCTTCAATTTGTCTCTTCTTCTCGGCCATAGCAGGATTTTTTGGAGATAGACTTTTGTTGTCTGAAGGGAAGGTTAGAATGTGTCTCTATCAGACTTTTGGTCTTCTCTGTTTCTTATCTTGCTAGGACTTGGATGTTATCTGCTTCAGACATAGTTCCTATCTTGTCTTATGTCTTATCCTATCTCCCTTGGACCACCTCTTCTTGAAGTTTATATACAGTACCTATGTATGGGCGGAGTTAATTACAGTAGGCAGTGGTCATCTCCATAGAAGGCGTTCTTTTTAACAATTCTACATCTCTATTGGCTTCCTCAAACACGCCCACTTCGATCCCACCAGGGAAGCTTCTAGAAGAAATTTCTGATGCAATCCAGACCACGTGTTAAGTTGTAACAAAAAGGGCAGCACGTGTCCTATCATGATGACATATATCTTAAACAAGGATTTCCCTCAGCCTCGGTTTCTCAAAATATGCTGACTTCACTAATTAAGATGATGACATCTTGGTCAAACAGGACAGTTTCCTTATCACGGCAGGCACTCTCGGCGAGGCTGGGTTTACTTCCAAAATACTGATGAAAATGAAGAGATGACAAGATTGCCCAAACAGGGCCACAGTCGAATCTCGTCTCGCCTCACTCCTCACACTGGGAGTAGATATTTTTGTCTTTTAAACATCTTCTTTTAAAAGTATTGTGTCTACCCATGACACGTTCCCCCAAAAGAAAAAAAAAAGAAAATCTACTGATTTTACTTTTTTTTTTTTTAAACTCATTCATCCCCAAACCGAGGAACATCTACATGAAACCTCAACCTAACATCAGGAAAACATTCTTCTTTTGCATTCCATTCACTCAACACAAAGCTTCGGCAAAAAAAAAAAAAATAAATAAATAAAAAAAACCTCAATTCACTAATAAAAAAAAAAAAAATTCCTATTCTGAACAAATTCTGGAAAGGCTATCAGCTATAACATTATTCTTTCCTTTTATATGAATTATCTTCAGATTATAATCTTGTAGCTCTAAATTCCACCGCATGAGACGTTTATTCTTATTCTTTCTAAATAAACTAATGGATTGTGATCTGTATAGAGTTAAAACTGGACTACTACATATATAAATGTCAAAGTGCTGTAATGCTGAAACTAAACTGAACATTTCCTTCTCAAAAGTCGAATAACTTTGTTGAGCGTTATTTAGTTCCTTTGAATAATATGCGACTGGGAGCTTCATTCCATTCACTTCTTGCAACAAGACTCCCCATATACTAATGTCACTAGCATCGATTGCTAAATTAAATTCCTTGCTAAAATCAGGTAACAATAATACTGGCTCGTGAAGCATTACGGTCTTTAATTTATTGAAAGCTTCTACACATTCCTCATCAAATACAAAACTTCACCCCTTCTAAAAAAGATTAGTTATGGGAGTGCTTATTTCTGAAAAATTGGGTACAAATCTACGGAAATATGAAACCATCCCAAGAAATCTCATGGCCTGCTTTTTAGTTGCTGGGATTGGGAAATTGATGATAGCTTCTGTGTTCCCATTTTTAGGACAAATCTTACCGAGACCCACTTTATGCCCTAAATAAGTGATATACCTTTTCCCAAATTCACATTTCTTTAAATTTAATACAAGGTTTGCTTTTTCAAGGGCTGTCAGGACTTTAGCTAAAATTCGTAAATGTTCTTCCCAAGTTTCTGAAAATATAATAAGATCATCTAAATACACGACACAGTTATCAATACCATTTAAAACATTATTCATTAATTTTTGGAAAGAACTGGCTGCATTTTTTATCCCAAAAGGCATTACTTTAGGTTCATAACTACCAAACAGTGTTATGAAAGCTGATATTTTCCTAGCTCTTCTGCTTAGAGGTACTTGCCAATAATCTTTGGCCAAATCAAGCTTGGAGATGAATTTAGGATTCCTGATCCTATCTAAGCAATCGTCAATCCTGGGAAGTGGAAAATTATTTTGGTTAGTAATACTATTCACTTTTCTGAAATCAATGCACAACCTATCTGTGAAGAATTTTCTTCACTCTTCTTCTTTTAATCGTATTTTTAGCTCTCTTCTACTAATACTATAGCTACCCCTTAAACATTCTCTCCTACATCTAGTTTTCTTTAACGAAACATAGGAAGGACTATTCTAAACTTAAACTTGTTGACAGTGGCGCATGCCATGCTCGTGACGTCACAGCGTAGATACGCACGTTAGAGGGCCTTGGTTGTAACCCCGGCGTATGTTCTTTCCTTAAACTACATGGGTCGAGATTAAATTCCTAAACTGCACATTTTATATAAATTCCAATACTGCTGAATTAATGCATCTTATATTTCTCAATACCAATTAAGGTTTGTTAATTTTAAGATGTATGCCCATCGTACCAGTCCATTGCTAATTAATCATTTTAAATATTAATTTTTAGCAAGCCAGAATAGGTAGGATTATTGTATATATAACCTCCCTCAGAGCAGCAAGATTTATCTGAGTATTTAGTACAAAATCCTGCCTCCTCTGCACTCCTTTCAACAATATATTGCCCTGTCCTTAAGTCCCGATATGGCAACCCCAATGGATTACCGTGCGCATCATGACCGTCACTTGTTTGGCAAGATGAAGCCAGGTGATCTCCTCGACCTCAGGGTCGGCCCATTCTACGAGAAGCTGCCCTAGCCTGCTGACCTGCCTGGTCATTGAACCCGAGCACTTCTGGCTCACCCCTCGCACCCTCTCTCCCAAAACTCGACTCACAAAAGGTTGCTGCCGGTCGGAGAGATTGAGAAGAAGAGGACCCTGGTGTACCTAGTTGCAGCCACAGTGAGAATTCTTGGGGTGAGCCAGGCAAGAGTGCAGCGTGCCCATTAGTGCAACAACCAGGTCAACAGCTATCAAGGGCATAGGACTAATCTTAAAGGAGTGCAGGTACTACATCAATGGCCATTTAGTTTTCCCCCATTTTTTATTAGCTTAGACTAATTTTAACTTTATAGGGAACCTGGCTAATTACAATATTCGGACTGTGTGCGGTGGGATTGTGTGTAAATATTTTTTCGTTATCATTTCTGGTTTGAGACTAGCATAGTCTCTGGGTCACGTGGGCCACGTGCCAGACCCCATTATGATTTTTGATTGTTGCAGACCACGTGTCTAACCCATCATTTTCATTATTTGAATTGCATTTCTTTTGATACCATTTTTTGCCTTTGTTAAGATGTCCGTTTCTTTGATGTAAATTTATGAAATAAATCAATATTAGGTTAATTAAACCTCCTTAGTATTTTTGCTCCCTCATTTATTTTAATGTATGAAATGAATAGTTGATCACGGGACAAAATACCCCATATTTAAAGAGTAAGTCTATAGGTGGTAACAGCGAGGTACTTTGCATTAATATATTTGCTTCGAAGGTAAAGATCCTTATCTTTAAACTTTTAAACTACTTTACATCACTGCTCCCATTTTGGATTTTGTCTTAATTACATTAACGTAAAATACCTGTCCAGCATTTCATTGGGGTAGCTGGGACGGAGCCGGAACAGAGCCTGAGAATGAGATGACTATAGACCTGACAAAGCTAGAGTAGGCCATAAAATTACATATATATTCTACGTGTGGAGTACTCCGGCCTCTGGACAGTAAATTCCCCCTTTTGTATTTGAGTGATGGTTAGTGAATTGTGACAGTAAAGTCTTAGCAGGGTGTTTGTGCCCCGAGAGTAAGTGCTCATATCCTCCCCTGTTGAACTTTATGTAACTGTTATAAGGAGACTTTCCCGGACTAAGTTCCCACTCAGAACACAACCATTAAAAAATTTCTCCACACGAGTGGTCCTTCGAACCGGATCTTTTACCTTTGACTTGTGAAGCATTAACGTAATTAATCAGCTTGATTAAGCACATAGTAACTTGCTATATCACTTACCCACACGCACACAGCCAGTTTGTCGAATGTGTAATGCCCAGACTTTAATTGGGAAGAGAAATTTGTAATTAACATGATCTTTGTGTATCGACCACGTGTTTAAGGAAAGAACTACGTAACCAGGTTAATTTGTTGCTTGAATGTTCTCTACAGAAAGACTAGAATTTGTCGTAGGAACTTCGCTTTGTCTCGGATCCGTTCACCCACGTGTGGCGGAATCCTCTTATACCAGAAAGTTCTAAGCTACTTGAACTAAGGTTTTTGTTGTTCAGACGCCCGTGTTTACTGCTCAGCTAGAGCGCCGGTGTACTCGTCCTGTCAACTAATTTTGCTAGCTAAGCATCTAATTTGTAACATTTTGTACCTTGGTCTACCTTCCTTTGTGTCGTTTACCTTCCCTAACCAACCTTAACCTTTTTAACTAACATCACCGTATACCTAGCACATGTCCTTGTCCTAAAGAGTGAATTGGCGTAAGTCTTCTTACGAGTAACGTAGAAACTTAATTTCAACCAAGTCCGTTTCATTCCACGTGTTTGTTCCGAGATGGCGGATCTTGTTTACAACCCAAACTAAGGGTGTGCGTAATTGTTTGCTACCGTTAGTAAATTACTGCGTGTAGTTCATTTAATTTCCTTTAGCGAGGAAATATTGTTTTTGTCCTTTAGCGAGGATATTTTTGTTTTACCTCCGCGTGAGGGAAATTTTATATTTGTTTAGCCTCCACGAGAGTGCTCTTTAAAGTCGCTGCCTTGTGCGCCAATCTACATTTTGAGTAGTTCAGTGGTTGCCTTAGTGCGCCCGTAATTGTGAAATCGTCACAACAGTGTCAGCCTCGACCTGTTATTTTAACTTTTAACTTCAATCTTTGCATTCATAAGCCATGTGCTTTCTAATATGTTCTACTTTAAAGTAAATTAATTAGTCAGTATCGCCACATGCGTATATAATTCATTTTAGTAAAGTGTTTAACGTCACGTGACCTGGGCATCGTCTGCTTTGTTAGGCCCCAGTCAATTTGAATTTTAAAGTAGTTTTGTTATTTACCTTTGTGTTGTCATTCAACCATTTTTTCTCATCATGAGTAAATTTAAATATTCAATTGCCACGCTAGTAAATGTGTAAAGTTTCATTTTTACATTTCTTTTGAAAATTCAGTTACCCTTTGTTTTGTTTTACGAATCCGTTCATCAAACGTGGTCAATCCAAGATGGCGGACTTCATGTTTAACGTAAACAACCCTTCACCGCCTAAGGCGGAAACGCTTAGCCCCGAGGAGATTAACGCTAGGCTTAAGGAACAGGAGTTGACGTTCACCTTTGTGTGTGAGGACGCAGACCTAGCACTTCATGCTCTTGCTTCTGTAGATTTTCCCAGCATGGGTCCAGAAGCCGTAAATCATTTTAAAACCCTTGTTGGTAAAGTAAGAGATGAACTTTTTAATTACAAGAATTTTTGGAGACGTCATTACGGCCATCCTATTGTCAAATTAAATTATCCAGTGCTTGCTGCCTGTTCGAGTAAAGTTGAAATTGCATTCAATAGCCTCATGGCTCATCCCAATTTAATAATTAAAGATAATCAATCGTGTTCCTCTTCAAGGGTAAAACCTTCAGTGACACGTCCTGTTGTAAACGCTATTAGTAGTCCCCTAATTGTTACTTCTAATATATCAGCAGTCAAGCACAATGCTCATAATTTTGTCTCAATTCCTCAACCTGTAAAAGCGTCACATTCCAATACTATGTTGCCAATACGGCATACAATTAGTAATTTTGTGTCAGCCCCACCTGCTCTGCCCTCATCTCCGAACCTTAAGCCACCAGTGTATGATCACCCTCAACCCCCTTTGTCTTTGCCGCCAGTGACAGTTCCTCCCGGAGGAGAAACCATTCATTGTCTTAAAAAGGGCCCCCCTCGTGGTAGCGCAAATACCACCCAACTTAACCGTGTGCGTGATGGCCAGCAGAGGCCTGTACCGGTAGTAGATTCATTCATTAAAATTGTACCATCCCAAGGACCAGTGCTCACGTTGCCTGACTGTCCAGTTCTTAAGCCCGTAACTTACGCTCTAGCCCGTGTTGACGCTAAAACATCCCCGTTAGGATTCGAAACCCGCTCTCAGAATAATGCGCATGATCGCAAGGTTAAGACCTTAGCAGTCAGAAATGAACCTTGTGCACTGACGGCGGATTTAGCTAAGGTCACACATGTAGACCTAGCACCGGAGATTAGAGCCTGTCTACGATTCACCTTGCTTAAGGATAATGGTACATTGAACGCCATTCATTATTTTCATTCACTTTTATATGGCGCAACTGTAAGCATTTATTATTTTTGCCGAGTCATTCAGCAGCATTTTTTCAGCCAATCCCTTGCTTTAACTTCAAAGCGTGAATTTAATTTTTACCTTGACAACTTGTCATGTTGCTATAATCCCCCTGACATCCTTCAGCTCGTGCTGAATATGAGCTTTGTTTTTAATGTTCACCTTGCAAACATTTCCCTTGAAGATGACATCCAAGACCTTAGCTGTCAGAAATACGATGTCCCCATGGACCTAGTTCGTCTCACTTTGTCATTCAAACTAGAGTCAGATGATTTTTCAAATTTTAACGCTGAGAATAAGATAACTTTTCTCCTTTTGTCAGGCGACAAATACAAAGTTTTCAGTACGCCAGTAATTTTATTTGTAGAAATATTTTATGTAAAACGTTGGGTGTCAGACCGGGATTGGGATTCACCCCCATAATTTTTAATTTGTCATTTGGCCTGACTTGTTGCTGAACTCGACCGTTATTGACTTTCGTTTTGTTTGCTCTATCTGTACCCCTAGGGTGGGAAGAATTGAGTATTTTTAATCGTTTAATTACCATTGCATCGTACGCTTAAAGTTAACACTGATCATTTACTTATCTTAACGCTTCCGTGAAGCATTGCCTGCGTGTCAATTTTCCCCAAATTCACGTGAAAGCATAACTTTTGATTCAATTGATTTTAATTAACGTTAACAGCGTTTTGTTAACTTTAAACGGACGTTGATGTGAAGAATGACTTCACTCTTCATTCAGCCAGTAACCTTATCTCACTCATACTAACAAGTAGTTGAATCACATTTTCCGGAACTAACCCCTCTCCCTTTTTTCTCCCCTTTATCCCCAGGGTGTGAAGAATTTTCTTCACTCTTCTTCTTTTAATCGTATTTTTAGCTCTCTTCTACTAATACTATAGCTACCCCTTAAACATTCTCTCCTACATCTAGTTTTCTTTAACGAAACATAGGAAGGACTATTCTAAACTTAAACTTGTTGACAGTGGCGCATGCCATGCTCGTGACGTCACAGCGTAGATACGCACGTTAGAGGGCCTTGGTTGTAACCCCGGCGTATGTTCTTTCCTTAAACTACATGGGTCGAGATTAAATTCCTAAACTGCACATTTTATATAAATTCCAATACTGCTGAATTAATGCATCTTATATTTCTCAATACCAATTAAGGTTTGTTAATTTTAAGATGTATGCCCATCGTACCAGTCCATTGCTAATTAATCATTTTAAATATTAATTTTTAGCAAGCCAGAATAGGTAGGATTATTGTATATATAACCTCCCTCAGAGCAGCAAGATTTATCTGAGTATTTAGTACAAAATCCTGCCTCCTCTGCACTCCTTTCAACAATATATTGCCCTGTCCTTAAGTCCCGATATGGCAACCCCAATGGATTACCGTGCGCATCATGACCGTCACTTGTTTGGCAAGATGAAGCCAGGTGATCTCCTCGACCTCAGGGTCGGCCCATTCTACGAGAAGCTGCCCTAGCCTGCTGACCTGCCTGGTCATTGAACCCGAGCACTTCTGGCTCACCCCTCGCACCCTCTCTCCCAAAACTCGACTCACAAAAGGTTGCTGCCGGTCGGAGAGATTGAGAAGAAGAGGACCCTGGTGTACCTAGTTGCAGCCACAGTGAGAATTCTTGGGGTGAGCCAGGCAAGAGTGCAGCGTGCCCATTAGTGCAACAACCAGGTCAACAGCTATCAAGGGCATAGGACTAATCTTAAAGGAGTGCAGGTACTACATCAATGGCCATTTAGTTTTCCCCCATTTTTTATTAGCTTAGACTAATTTTAACTTTATAGGGAACCTGGCTAATTACAATATTCGGACTGTGTGCGGTGGGATTGTGTGTAAATATTTTTTCGTTATCATTTCTGGTTTGAGACTAGCATAGTCTCTGGGTCACGTGGGCCATGTGCCAGACCCCATTATGATTTTTGATTGTTGCAGACCACGTGTCTAACCCATCATTTTCATTATTTGAATTGCATTTCTTTTGATACCATTTTTTGCCTTTGTTAAGATGTCCGTTTCTTTGATGTAAATTTATGAAATAAATCAATATTAGGTTAATTAAACCTCCTTAGTATTTTTGCTCCCTCATTTATTTTAATGTATGAAATGAATAGTTGATCACGGGACAAAATACCCCATATTTAAAGAGTAAGTCTATAGGTGGTAACAGCGAGGTACTTTGCATTAATATATTTGCTTCGAAGGTAAAGATCCTTATCTTTAAACTTTTAAACTACTTTACATCACTGCTCCCATTTTGGATTTTGTCTTAATTACATTAACGTAAAATACCTGTCCAGCATTTCATTGGGGTAGCTGGGACGGAGCCGGAACAGAGCCTGAGAATGAGATGACTATAGACCTGACAAAGCTAGAGTAGGCCATAAAATTACATATATATTCTACGTGTGGAGTACTCCGGCCTCTGGACAGTAAATTCCCCCTTTTGTATTTGAGTGATGGTTAGTGAATTGTGACAGTAAAGTCTTAGCAGGGTGTTTGTGCCCCGAGAGTAAGTGCTCATATCCTCCCCTGTTGAACTTTATGTAACTGTTATAAGGAGACTTTCCCGGACTAAGTTCCCACTCAGAACACAACCATTAAAAAATTCTCCACACGAGTGGTCCTTCGAACCGGATCTTTTACCTTTGACTTGTGAAGCATTAACGTAATTAATCAGCTTGATTAAGCACATAGTAACTCGCTATATCACTTACCCACACGCACACAGCCAGTTTGTCGAATGTGTAATGCCCAGACTTTAATTGGGAAGAGAAATTTGTAATTAACATGATCTTTGTGTATCGACCACGTGTTTAAGGAAAGAACTACGCAACCAGGTTAATTTGTTGCTTGAATGTTCTCTACAGAAAGACTAGAATTTGTCGTAGGAACTTCGCTTTGTCTCGGATCCGTTCACCCACGTGTGGCGGAATCCTCTTATACCAGAAAGTTCTAAGCTACTTGAACTAAGGTTTTTGTTGTTCAGGCGCCCGTGTTTACTGCTCAGCTAGAGCGCCGGTGTACTCGTCCTGTC